>NW_028274813.1:99729318-99880833 GCF_037043125.1 Eumetopias jubatus
CTCAGGGTCCTGGGATAGAGCCCTGCGTTGGGCTCCTTGTTCAGCAGGGAGTCTGCTTGTCCCTCTGCCCCTCCCCCCACTCATGCTCGCGTGCATGCATACTCTCTCTTTCTAATAAATCTTTAAAAAAATGCACATTCCTGGGCCCCACCTAGGCCCGCCGAATCAGAATCTCTGGAAGCGGGGCCCAGCAACCTGAGTTTTCACAAGCCCTCTAAGGGACACTCTGGTGCATCCACAAGCTTGAGAACTAGTATACGAATGCTAAATAAATAAATAAACAAACAAACAAATAAATAGACATTTTCTATCTTCAGGTGGGAAGAGGTGACAGTGCTGCTACCCTCTTAGCCTCAAAGGAGAAATTGAGTGACACGTTTCAGAAATGCAGAAGGCAAATTAAGTACATCCAGGGGAATGACTAAGAAAGGGGATGGTCAGATTCCACATCCAGTTCTTTCAGAGGAACTGCGGTGGGAGTGAAGATTGCAGCGAAACGGGACGACTGCCGGGAACAAACACAGGAGCTGTCAGACGGAAAAGTCATGAGAATACTTCTTCGAGCAGATTAGAAATGTTGGATCAGGGTCACACCAACATAGAGAAAGACTGTAGAGCTTGCTAATAATACAAGAGCCATCCGAAGCTGGACTGGTCGGATACGGGGAGAGGGTCCCTCACTGGAGCCTCTATATTGTTACCTGATCATGTTTAAGAGGAATCATGGTCAGCCATTCAATAGAAAGGATGCCTGAGGAGCATGTCTCTGTGGATGAGATTCCTCAGAATATCGCGACTGACGAAACGGAAGGCTGCTACATCCCACAGCCACGTGAGGGGAGAAAACAGACTCGGGCTGTACATGAAGTGGGAAAATGCAAACAAGGCCTAACAGCGAATCCTGGGCACTTTCCTCCCCACTCATCTTGTCCGTCTTGTAACGGACCAGGTCTCGCCTGCCTGCCATGCTTAGAAAGGCTCTCACCGGCAGGATGGAAATGGACCTACCCACGACTCTCAGAGGGGGAGACTAGCAGCCATGACTCTCCCTCCTGGTCTTGCCATTGTGGAGCTCAACCTTGATACGTCACTGGGTACCTAAGTCTATCTACTTTTCTCCAAGAGAGAAAAGAAAAAAGATAGTAATTCTGTATGCTCCTGTCCAGGGACCTGACTGTCCGGTGACAATGGCAGGCTCCTCCCTCCCGTCCAGTCACCGTAAAGCCTTGCCTCAGTCCTGCTTCCTGTGTGCCCATGGATGGTGGAGTTGGGCCTCTTAGGAGTGTGGGTCTGGATCCCTCCCCCATTGGATAACACTGTATTTTCTAGTCATCTGTAACATTTTCCCACTCATCACTTCCATTCTAGCCTGCAGAGCCCACATCCCCAAATGCCTGCCGCAGGAGGAATGGGGGCCCAGGATTCCTCAGGGGTCAGAGGGGAGAGGGCTCGCTGCATGCCATACATCACACACCTCCCTGGGGCTTGGTCCCTCCCAGAGGGAGTCATCACTCTGCTCATGAACACAGTCAGTCCTCCTACTGAACCTAGAGCAGCAGTAAATGACAGATTGCTTTATAACCAGCTCTTTAGACCTTCACTCTGAACCCTGAGCTGAGAGCATGCTAGGCCCCATCCTGTGGGTACCAATGGGGAGCTAAGTGGACTAAGAATGTCCACACAGGGCCTCAAACTAATTTTAAAACCATCCTGACTCTGCAGTATTAAGGCTTTTTTTTCCCCCCGTCTGTCCCCAGACTAGCCAAGATCAACATTATAAATTGCTAATTCTGAACCGAATGGCACTGCTAACATTTTAGGAAAAGACAAGGGAAGGGGGAAAAAAAAAAGGCCCCGTTTGCCATGAAAAAGTTAAGACACAAGGACATGAAGCACATCTGAAAGCAATTTAAACTGCTTCTGCCCTTGGCATCGGGTAGCCCATCTTGAGCAGAGGGAACACGTGCGGGGCTCACCCGCCCCCCAGTCTGCCGTCTTGACCATACCTGCTTTCCTCCCAGTCTCTGGGCTTCTTGGTTTCGTTTGGTTTTATGCAGCGGATGTAGTGAGGTGTACATTTCATCAGGGTGCTCACAAGGTCGTTGGCTTGTTTCTAGAAAGGAAGAGTAACATCAGATGGAAATGTGGAACTTTCTCTCAGGCAGAGCGAGGTTCAAAGGGGAGCTATGAAACTCTAGTGTGGAAATAGACAGCTAGAAATTAATCTTCGTGACAACTTGTTCATTAAGCTTGCCTCTGATCTACTTTCTTTCTAAAGGCTCTACTGACTTTTATGATTTTAACACTTACACACGGGTTTGAAATTAGATTTTGAAAAAACAACCAGGTCTTTTTAGTATAGTTAATAAAATAAAGCAAAACAACAAAACCAGTAAATCTTCACATATAGTTCTTTTCATGAGAAACAAGGAAGCATGCCAGTTATTAACAAATTAAGTTTATACTGATTGAGGGCCTTTGCAAACACATTGTTCTCATAAACTTTTTTTTTTTGGTGCGAGGGTGGGGCAGAAAAGAGAAATTATTTGCAAGGATAAAGCATCAAAGGCCCCTGTACTCTCTGGGCAATCCAACCAATGAAGAATCACTGTATTAAAAGGATGGAAATTCATAAAGAGTGGGAGATAACATCAAAATTCTCACTTCAGGAGCGCCTGGGTGGCTCAGTCATTAAGCGTCTGCCTTCGGCTCAGGTCATGATCCCAGGGTCCTGGGATCGAGCCCTCCATCGGGCTCCCTACTCGGTGGAAAGCCTGCTTCTCCCTCTCCCACTCCCCCTGCTTGTGTTCCCTCTCTCACTGTGTCTCTCTCTGCCAAATAAATAAAATCTTAGAAAAAAAAAAAATCTCACTTCATTCACCTTCCTCAGCATGTCCTTTTACAAACCTGCTTTCTGAGTGGTAGGTAACCTGCTCCTTCACCAAATACTCAATATGAAATCATCTCTCACTTACTGGGTACCCAAAAGGAAACTGGGCTCCAGTAGAGAAAGCCACATAAATAAAGCTGGAATTGCTTATGATGCATTTCAAATCATGAGCATCTCCAACTCAGAAGAAAGAGCAGGGCTCATACCAGCATTCCCACCACTACACAGCTGAGCCCTTGTGGGGCCAAGGAGGAGGCCCAAACTCGCCTCCCGAGCAAATCAGTGTGAAGAGAGAAAACCTCTAAAGGACAACAGAGGAGGGATCTCGAAAGCCAGAAAACCATGACCAAGTCAGCAGAAGAGATCTGCCTGCAGTAGACAGCCCTCTTGCAATTAGGGCTTTGCTGTTGTCATGGGCTTGGGAAATCTGAAACCCTTGAGAAAAACTCTTGAGTATATTCAAAGCAAGAGGTTCCCTGGTGAGTTATGTTCTCCGTTTAGATGTGCAGGATACAGCATGTGTTGCAATGCTTAGAGGAAAGGACAAAGCTGTAGAGGTTGGACGGCCAAAGCAAAGCCCTGTAGTGAAAAAGAAAATGGACTTCCATCTCCTCTGTTTTTTTTTTTAAAGATTTTATTTATTTATTTATTTATTTGAGAGAGAGAGAGAGAGAGAGAATGGGAGATAGAGAGCACGAGAGGGAAGAGGGTCAGAGGGAGAAGCAGACTCCCTGCTGAGCAGGGAGCCCGATGTGAGACTCGATCCCGGGACTCCAGGATCATGACCTGAGCCAAAGGCAGTCGCTTAACCAACTGAGCCACCCAGGCGCCCCTCCATCTCCTCTGTTGACGCTGATTGTATTTGAGAACAAATCTGATGATCTTTGCAACACAGGAGGTGGAGCTGGACAGGGCCTGCTCCTCATACAGTTTCTTTTTCAGTCCCCAAACTTGTTTTTATTTTTTTATATTTTAATTTTATCAAACCTTTTTAATTTCCAAGAATAACTTGGCAGACTCTTCAGTCCTAAGCTTTTAACAGCACACCTTTTCACCTTAGTGTGAACACACAGAGGGGCAAATGTAACCTGAGCGACCTGCCAACTGACATGGGTCTCCCTAGCTCCAAGTAGTAATGGATGACATTTACTGAACGTGCACCAGGGGCTAGACACATGGACCTTCTCATTTCTGCCTCACGATTCTAAGCAATAGCTACTAGTATTATTATTATGATTTTTTTAGACAAGGAAATGTCACCATGAAGAAAGTATTGCTCAAGATGGCACACTTAGTGACAAGCACTGAGGCATGAACTCAAGTGTGCAGCCTACCAAGTCTGTTCCTTAAACACAAGGCTATCCTGCCTTCCTAGGGAAGACAGGAGATAGTTTGGTGTGATGTAAGAGGAATTAACATAGTGAGTGAGGAGTAGATAAAGCCTTGAGGTTGTGGGGAAATTCATTTTGGCAAACAGGAATACACCTCGACCATCAAAATTATCCTGAATTCAGCTATGGGTCAACCTTAGATGTCTCCTGAGGTGGTTGGGAAGCAGCAACTGGATTTATCCGGACTCTAGACCAGGACAGTCCAGGAGTTACGACAGAAGGCTACCAAAGGCACTTGCTCAAGAGAAGCATAAGGCAAAACATTGAGACAGGACAGTGAGAAAAGGCATAGGGTGAAGGTTCCCTGTTCTACCTTCAACACAGGTTACTAGCAAGACCAAGTTGGGGTTCTGCCTCTACTATTTGCAAACTACATGACAAATCACTAAATTTCTCTGGGCCTCAGTTTCCCCATCTGTAAACTAAGTGGATTGAATTAGAAGACCTCTAATATCTTAATCTAAAGGTTGGAAAAGACATTAAAAGTCAATGAGTCCAGTCCCCGCATGATGCTTTCGCCTCCTGACGTATCCACTCCACCAGAGTCTGCTCTCACTTAGATGAAGCCGCAGGCTTGTGCACTTGGCCAGCGCTGAGCTCAGTGCAATTTCCCACGGCGTCAATCTTTGACTCTCAATGCAAAACTGGTCTCTTCCAGTCACAACAATGTAGAATTTAGTGAAGCCTCAACATCAGAAAGTGCAATTAAATACAGCATACTATGATTTATAAATAAGAAAACAGGAGTTCTCACCAAATGAGTATTCATTAATTAGATCCTACAGATCAGTTTGAAATTTTAAAAGAATTAGAATACAATAGAATACCCAACACTAAAGCTACCTTGAACATAAATTTAATTTCTCTTCCAAAGAACTCCAGATCCCTTTAAATGTGTGCACTTCAGGGATAGCATTAAGATGATACTTACTATCTGCAAAATACCGTGCACATGAGAGGTCTAAGAGATTGGCCATGGCTATGCGTCTCTAAAAGGTGTTTAAGAGGGGATTGTACAACAGGGAGAATGTCATTCCTACGTGGAGGTACACCATCAGACGAACATGGGTCACATACCCACAAAGGACGGTACGCCTAGGGTTAAGAATATGGACAGTATTACAATCGTACTTAAGCTGGCTGACTTGAGGTTGACCTCCCAAGACAATAGCCATATTTGCAGTTGCTGCAATCCTGAATATTTTAATATGCCCAGAAGGTGGCAATTTTGAGCATTCAACTAGACAAGAATATGAAGGAAAGAAAGAGGTCAAGTCTTCCAATGAGGAGAAAGATGCCTCTACCTCCATCCTCTGTTTTATAGGGAATAAGCTCAACTGAGAATCCAGACCACTTGAAAGTGAGTCATTGTAACCTTGATGATCTGGGCCCCTTGGATCTGAATGTGACAGTCTTGTGACTAGATTTTCCAGCCCAGAGCTAATCCTTATCCAGGACCTTGAAGTAAAGGCATGAGTCAGAAGCTTCACGCAGACATTACTATCTGAAGCCTCATAAGAATGGCATCTGCTCTCTGCTGTGGACTCCTGGCTCCAGTGAACTCAATCCAGAGACCGTCCCAGGGCTATTAAACGTCTCTAGGACTTAAATGTCTCATGACTGTCCCCAGTCCCAGAGGACTCTACCCTCTAGTTCAAAACTGAGCTTGCGTCTGACTTCCTCCTCCAAACCCAAAGGCTGCTCGCGCCTGGGATCTTCTCATTGCTATGAGGTCGTTTCCTTTATTCCAGCCAGTGTTCTTGCCCTCAGGGGCTGGGGAGGCAGGCTTCCATACAGGAAACACTCAGAGAAGAGAGCCAGCAACAAGAACAGACAACCACCACCATGGTGCCCAATGGCAGTGGTTGTGGAGGTGGACCAAGATCTGGATGCACAGAGCCAGGGAGGGGGCACGGACATGAGCAGACAAGAGTCCACTACGAATGAAGCCGAGCTGAATAAGTGAAGGCACAGGAGAGGGGCCGGATGGAGACGAAGCAGAGTGTAATCGGAGACCAGGTACATTCTGTGCGTATGATGTTTCCAGCAGTGCGCTACATGCCTTAGACGGATTGCTGAATTCAAGATTACAGTCCACCCTTGAGATAGGTACAAAGATCCCCACCTTACAGATAAAGCAAAAGAGGCACTGAGAGTTTAGGCAATTTGCTGGCAATCACAAGCTAATAAAAGCCAGGGCTGGGATTTCAACACACGCGATGGACAACACCCCCCCACCCCAAGAGCCCTACTGTTAATCATTCGATGGTCCTATGGAGTATCAAATTGGGGTGGTATTTAACTGGTATGATTTTTTTAAAAAATAGTTTAGTGACTTTCTCACAGAATTACATGACTAAGTGTGTCTGACACAGCCTCTAAGTTCAGAGTGTAATTAGGGACAATGAATTTCATCACACAGTGGCTTAGATAACACAGTGCACTCTCCACAGGGGCTCCCCAAAAACACTGGAGGAACTCCTTCTAGATGTTAAGACATGACCGGGCCAGATGTGCCCTTAATTTGCAGAAAGAAGGGGCTTGCAAAATCCAGTGGGGAGGGGGCTTAAACTGCCCCTGTGAGACCCAGGAGGATTCCAGGTACGTGAAGTTCCATAATTGGCAAGTGTTGGGGTCTGGTAAAAGGTCATCAAAATCCAAAATGTAAATGTGGTTCTCAATCCTAAAATTTTCTCTGCTCGTTTAATGTGAATTCTTCCAGATTCCTATTAAAGCCATTTCCTCGTAGAAAGTAGCTGATTATCATCCGCTGACTGTGAAGCTATGAGGTGTTTAATGTCCATTTGGGGTTTCGGGACAGCCAAGTCCAATTCGACGTGCATCCTCTCCCTTTTTTCAAGCAGCGGCATTACGTCTGGGCATCTTCTGTAACCGGGCTGATACATCTCACTGACCTCATCCTGGCCCTGGGGTGCAGTTCCTGACTGCTAGAAAACCCTGCCTCTTACAGGCATCTATAAACCTCCCCAAATAGAACAAACCTTTATTTTGCTTCCGGCAGTAGTCGGGCGCCCCTTCTTGTCAGCTTGCAGATTTTCTGGAAATAAGGACTTTATAAAAGGCCTGGGAAAGGGAGAAAGAAAATGGATTAGCAATCAGTGGGCACCTCAGGGGCTGAAAGCCTACTTCCATGGAGAATGGACAGAAAGGCCATGCAGAAGTGCACAATCTTGGCTCCAGAAAGCTCCATCTGACTCAAAGCACGCGCCATCAAGGTGTGACTCGCGGAAATAAGCAGTGGACAAGAGAAACAGAGGAAGAATTCTAAGATCTAAGCACCTTAGCGTCTAAGCCTGGAAAACACATTTTAAAACTCTGCCTTTTGAATTTGCCCACTCACTGGAACCAAGGTATACCTTGACGAGGGGACACACGGAGGGAGTCAGTACGGGTTTGCTGCATTAAGATTAGTAAGACAGACAGGAGCTCGGGTATGTGTATGAACTGTTGGGATCCAGTGCAGATCCTGATCTGATCTAAGGCAGGGTTTCTCCATCTTGGTGCTACTGATATTGGGATCTGAGGCTGGAGAATTCTTTGTTGGGGTCGGGAGGGGTAGGCTCCCCTACACACTGTAGGATATTTTGCAGCATCGGTGACCTTTGCCTACTCGATGCCAGTAGTCCACTGTGCCTCCTGCCCCTGCAAAAAACCTTGACAAACTGCGCTTTTGAGTACAAGTCATTTTAAGCGGAATAGCAGTAATTCACCAATCCTTTGCCTGTTGAATAGATTTTCATTAGTCACTCCAATGGAGCTGCATTTGTTCATATGCACCAAGGCACGGGGCAGGGACAATGTCCTAGTAACCTCAGTGCCTCTGGTGTCTGGACACAGCCTGGTACACGGTGGGTGCTTGATAAATATGTGCTAGCTGACTGAATAAAGTCATCCGTGTAAACCGGCAATCTGACCCTCAAATTCAATTCCTCCTAAATGGCTTTGGGGCCACCTCGAATTTTCTAGGAAGTCTCCCCACAATCTACTTTTAACTTGACCAGACGTGATTACAGATTTTTGCAGCAAACATGTTTAATAAGCAACAGACCATGTCTATAGGACAGCAGTTTATGTGGGAGCATCAGTAGCTCTCAAACTCGGCAGTAATTTTAATAATAATAAAAAAAAAAATCTGAAAGCAGGTCTGCACCTGACAGGCATAAAAACCCATGAGGCAGGACTTTCGGCTGACCTGACGTTTTAAGAGAGGAGCAAATCAATTTTCTGTGTTTTCAAACGAAAACAAATTCAGGATCTCCAAAGCTAGGGCGTGAGCACGGGGAAGTACAGCACGGGGAGATGTGGGCCAGGGGAGTTTGGGCGGGCGGGGGATGGAAGAGAATGAAATGGAGAAGAACAACTTCTGGCCAAAGCCTGAAAAGCACACTTGTTTTTCTTTCTTTTTTCTTTTTTTAAATTTTATTTATTTATTTGACAGAGAGAGACACAGCGAGAGAGAGAACACAAGCAGGGGGAGCGGGAGAGGGAGAAACAGGCTTCCCTTGGAGCAGGGAGCCCAATGCGGGGCTCGATCCCAGGACCCTGGGATCATGACCTGAGCCGAAGGCAGATGCTTAACGACTGAGCCACCCAGGCGCCCCAAGGATATCCCTCTTAAGTTGCCCCTCCCAAATTTCTTGGGCCATTTTCCAAGTGGTTCAGGGACACGTCATCTCACATCCTGCTAAGCCTTTAGCCATTCAAAAAATTAAGTGACCATGGAAAATTCTTGGGATGATATTCTAAGGGCAGAGTATCACAGAACCAGAACATTCCACTCTTAGTCAGAAATGGTCATCCCAACCCAACCCCAGGGTAGTCGCCTCTCTCTGATTATACTGCTGAAAATGATGAAGCTAGGGGCCCTGAAGGGCATGCACATAGCACACAGAATCTGGAGGCAGAAGATGTTAGGGGTACATGGGATTGGAAAAGAAAAATTATTATGAAAAACCAAATTGTCCATTAATAATCTGGACCTGAGAACTCAAAGGAACTAAACTGCTGACCACTCAAATGCCACAAGTTGTTGTTGTTGTTGTTTTTAAACACTAAAAATTTGATCAAAACTACATCCCATGTCAGATAAGGCAAAATACACTTACAACTCACTGCTCTGCATAAGCTCGATCAGATCCATAAAAAGCACATCACGGTTCCTTTCACAAAAGCCATCCATGTCATAGGATACCTGGCCAAGAATGGAAAGAAATCTAATTTTATCCTGTAAGTATTTCACCGAACAAAAAAAATCCAAGTTGGCATAGCTATTCTTACTAGAATGTGAATATTTCCAGATGTACAATAGGGATTTCATCATGAACTGTCACATTAAGGCTGTGCATGTTTTATTTAACTTGTTAGCTAACTTACGTGGTGATGGTCTGTGGATGTTGATGAGTGGCATCCGGCTGCCTACATGGCCCAGATGATCTATGACCAGGACTCCAGCTACCGTGACCACATACCCTTTCTCTAGTTAATCCACAGGACTGTCTAAGTAATAAACTTAATTCTTTTGCTAAATTTTCATTACAACAGAATAAAAGAAAACTCCTTCTGCTCATTAATCCATTGCAATGGGACATGTCATCTGAGGTTTTGCAATTTTTTCCACAAATGGTATCATAATTGGATCAAGTCAGCCAAAAGCTCATGCTCAGGGACGCTGGTTAACAAGAGCAGATGGGATGAAAGGTGAGACCAGTGGATTTCCATAGGATTAGAAGACCCTAAATATCATGACCTCAACTCACTTATCTTTGTATCACCAGCACCTAGACAAAACCTGGTACCCGGGAGGCACCCAATAATCATGCATCTTATGAGGACCAACATCAAAAGCAAGCCTTTATTTTTATTTATTTACTTATTTTAAGTAGGCTCCGTGCCTAACACGGGGCTTGAACTCACGATCCTGAGATCAAGAGTCGGATGTTCTACTGACTGAGCCAGCCAGGGGCCCCCACAGCAAGCCTTATGTATACTCCCAGTGGCACAAGCAGGTGAGGGATACAGGCTTGTGATTGTTGCAAGAGGCAAGACAAAAATCCATTCCTTCAGCAGTTAATATACACGCCAGGGCAATTCATGATTTAAAAATATGCAGTAGTGTCTACTACCCTTTGGTCTGCCTCTGCAAATACCTCATTGGTCCCGTGTTGTTGAATGAATGGATGACCGCTGAATGAATAAAATACAGTGAGGCAGATGAAGCTATACGGATATTGTTATCAGTTGCCTCATGAGAAAACAGATCACAGACCCAACGGCTTAATGAAGGCAGACATTGGGAAGGGTAACTTCTCCTATCCCGCGGGGCCCCCGTTCTCTGGACATACCTTTCCAGCATAATGGTGAATAATGAAGCCTTGGTTCCAGCTGTTGAAGTGCTCGTGATTTCCAATCTGCATCTGAAGTTTCTGCAGGAGCGTCTGATCTGCCCCCTCCCCTACTGCATGCATCGTGGCACACACGTCATCCAGGATGCTCATGATCCCAGGAGGGTTCTGATGGGACCAAGAGAGCAAAGCCCCAATTCAGCGACTGTTGAAAGCCCCAGTTCAGTGGCTTATTGGGTCTTTTCTTTAGCAAGGAAATGGTTCTCCAGACTCAAGATACCATCTTGAAAGTCAGTCTTTCCCTTTGAGCAAGAATGCCATTAATAATCCCAAATGGGAGTTAACTGCTTGGATCTAATGATGGAGCAAAGTTCATTTTCAAAAAAAAAGGTTTAACTCCCTGAAGTTCTATTCAAACTCATATAAAGATCACTATCTGTTGACTCCTATTTGTACTAAGTTGCTTTTAAAAACCCAAAAGAAAAATGAAAACATTTTCCTTTGACCCTAATTCATTTCCTAATGTTCACTTTCAGCCTGTTACCCACAGAGGCATGGTTTACACGGTTATAGAGTGGACACATTCTCTCATGCATTACTCTTTTCGCATAACATTATTTTATAAACAATCTCCATGCTTTACATAGTCTTCATACTTACTATTTTAATGGCTGTATTTTCCTGCTCTGATATGCTATAGGTTATTTAAAGACTGAATTGTCTTTGGATGTTTTTACTGTTACCAGTTTTGGACTTTTATAAAAAACTAAACCAAACAAACAGTACTGTGGAGATCTCTGCCTACACCCTTCTTGTTTTCTTTTGGATAAATTTTAGGGC
Organism: Eumetopias jubatus; assembly: GCF_037043125.1. Lineage (NCBI taxonomy): Eukaryota > Metazoa > Chordata > Mammalia > Carnivora > Otariidae > Eumetopias > Eumetopias jubatus. Next base: position 99,740,802 of record NW_028274813.1, read on the forward strand.
TACAGTCCTAGGAACTGTATAGATGGTCCAGAAGGCAGGGCCAATTCTATGCCTCTGCATTCTCTATGCCACCCATTTAAGTCACAGACATCTTCTCTCAGAATTCAGTAACAACTTCCATTTGTAAACTGGCATTTTATTCATATACACATGTTCATATTACTACACAGACATCTATACACACAACTGATGTCATTGCTAAAATTCTCTGCAAATCAGAGTTGTCACTTCCCCTACTCTAAAGCAATGACACAAGAGAACAAAAACCCACTTGACATAAACCTGTGTGCAGTGAAGAGACACACCAGACTGATACTTACAACTTTGTTCTCTATGAGGTCACACACAATTTTGTTATTAAAGTACTCAATGGGTGTCCATCTTATTCCCTCTTGAACATATTCTTCCTGAGGGACAGAAAGCGGGGATTCACATTATTACCCAGTGAAGACTAGCTAGAGTGCCACACAGATGACTAGTAAGGCACAGAGATCACAATGAAAGAAAAATTGGAATGCCCTTTGACATAAAATGGGAACAGAAAGGAACATTTCATTGCTTGGTAATTTTCTTTTTCTTTTTCTTTCTTTCTTTCTTTCTCTCTCTCTCTCTCTTTCTTTCTTTCTCTCTCTCTCTCTTTCCTTCTTTTTAAGAAAACTCTGTGCCCAACGTGGGGCTCAAACACACGACCCTGAGATGAAGAGTCAAATGCTCTACCGACTAAGCCAGCCAGATGCCTCATGCTTGGTAATTTTTAGTTTGAACCCTATGAAATTTGTTACCACACAATCATTTTCGATATTCAAACGATGGCAATTTAGTACGGCTTAACCTACAGGTCCAGTTACAAAATCATCTCTTTGAATTTAATGTAAGGACAGCGGTACGGATTAGCCTCGAGGCACCCAAAGGGAAGGCCTCTCACTCATGCGAGTTGCTCATTTAACTTGATGAACACCACCACGTTCTCCTGGTTTCCTTCCTTCCTCACCAGTCTTGCTTTGTCAACTTCTTTCCAGATCTTCACCTGATGGAGTCTCTGGACTCAATCTTCCAGCCTTCCTATATTCTCAGCCCTGCTTCTCTAGGGGATTTCAATCAATCCCATGGTTTTAAATAGAACCTGCAGGCTAATGACCCCCAAATTCATTTCTCTAGTCTAGACTTCCCCCGTGAATTCCAGGGTCATGCACATTTCATACATTAGAGTCTCTGTTCAGACGTGTCACAGGCCTTACAGATGGAACTTGTTCACTGGAGATCTGATTCGGCATTTCCCCACCATCGCCACCCAACTCTCCTAATCTCACTCTTGAGCAAATCGCCTCACCATTGGCCCTGTGATTCAAGCTACAAAGGGAGCAATCATCTTCAATTCCTCTTTCCTTCTTGGCTTCTTGCGAATTATTTTGAGCAAGTCATGCTGACTCACTTTCCAAAACACAAGCTGAATCTGACCACCTCTCATGGTGTTACTATCTCTAATGGTACCATCATTGTCTACACCCCCACCATTTCTTGCCCAGTCTCCTAACTGGTTTTTAAACTTCCTACTCCTATTTGTCTTCCCCTCAGCCCACTCCACAAGTCTATAGAGCCTGAATAACCTTTTCAAAAACACAAATCAGACCATGTCATGCTCTGCTCAAAATTCCCCCAGGGTTTCCCATCACACTTCCTACAAAATGTGAAGCTTTTGCCACGCTGGACAACATTCCTATATGACCTAGGCTCTGCCTACATCATCCGGTCTCAGTCCCTACCACCCTTTACCCTAGGTGTTTTGCGCTAGCTGCTCTGACGGGATGGAAGGCTCGAACACCAGGGCAGAGATTTATGTGGAAACCGCTGCTCAGTGAGATTGCCAGGCAGAGGCACGAACACTTCCATAACTTAATGTCCCCCAAATAGCCTTTCACATGTATAGTGGGTTGCATGTGTCCCCCAAGATTTCATGTCCTAGAACTTCGAAATGGAAGGTTTTGGAAATAGGATCTTTGAAATATAGTTAAGCTAAGAATCTTGTAAATGAAATCATCCTGGATTGAGGGTGATCCCTTAATCCGATGACTGGTGTCTTTACAAGAGAAAGAAGAGGGAGATTTGGGCACAGAGAGACACACAGAGAAGAAAAGCCACATGAAGGTAGAGGCAGAGCCTGGAGTTACACTGACACAGAACAAAGACCACCAGGAGCCTCAGAAGCTGGAAGAGGCTAGGAAGGCGTGTGGCCCTAGGGACATTATGGTTTCAGACTCTGGCCTCCCGAACTGTGACAGAAGACATTTCTGTTGTTTCAAGCCACTCAGTTGGTGGTACGTTGTGACAGCAACCCTAGGAATCCAAAACAACATGGAACCCAGAATCAAAGGGAACCTGCCCTGAACTCTGAGGAGAAACTATAACCAAGGCATGTTCCTTCAAGTCAGAATGAAAACTACGAGCTTTGTTAAAGACACATTGATTTTTAAGGAAGACTGGGAGTAGAGCAAATCTGAGAAAACCCAAGTTTTTCCTCTGGAACACAGTCCATGCCATCGACAATTGGGGTTGGAACTAGGTTTCCATTTTCCACTTGGTCAATGAGTCAGAGTAGTAAAAGCAGCCAGTAATAAGTCCAACTTCAAAACATCATTTGCTTAAAGGAGAAAGAAACTGTAGCAGATGGTGTTTACACTTCATAGACTAAAATGTCACAACGGCATAGGGTTTTTCTGCCTGACTTTATTAAGTATATTTCCTAATACAAGACTAAAACTTGAATCTAGTACCAAAAGAGAGACTTTCCTATCTTTTAAAAAAAAACACACTGGAAATAACACAGGAGGAAAGAAGAGGGACTGCTTACCTGTTCTGCCTTTAATGTCAGCTCAATAAAAATCTGCTGTAATTTTTCATTGACAAAATTGATACAGAACTGTTCAAAGCCATTTTTCTGTGGAAAAAAAAAGTTACTTGCATGTAATTGTTTCTGTGAAATCATTATGCAGTCATTTCTTAAGCGGTTAAGTGAAATGTTTCAATGTGAGAAGCCTTAACAGAAATGTTGGCGGCATCGGTAGACAGCAACATAGTTTATATTTAGGAGAAACTAATTTAGTAAAGGTACATGAATAACTTAAACAGAGGCAAAAAGGAACTATAGTGGGTTTTTTTCCATTACCTAGAACTGTTTCTTTTAAGCCAGATGAAATGCACCACCCTCCCACAGCCCCACTTGTTCAAACTGGCCTTACCTGGAATATTTCAAAGCCATAGATGTCCAGGACGCCAATGTTGTATTCTTCATGGTCCTTCTCCATTGCTTTGTTGATGGACTAGGAGAAAGTAACCAGCATGGCAATTAACTCATTTTCTTTCCTCTCAGAAAGGGGCACACGTGGGGGAAAGGGAAAGGTACTGTCCCCAGCAAATGCTACTGTGGGCTGGAACAGAGGATGACAAGAAGAGAGGTGACTCGCAGCTTCAAAAAAAGGCTTGCTGCAAGGTCAAGTACTCTGGGAAGCCACCAGGATCCGAAAAAGCTACTGTTTTTTAACGATGAAAGCCATTAACTTCTGGCAGCTAGTTTTTCCTCAGGAAGTCTGGAGAATTGGAAGAAAATGTCATCTCGGATGACTGAAGTAAAACCTACTTCGTGTAAAGAACCAATAAGACAACATCCATAAATATTACTTCCACTGACCCCATTCAGTAGCCACGTATTGGCCCCCAACACAGCTGGGAGGGGTATCAACGTGACGACAATGTCTGGTGCTGGAAGCTTAGAGAGAGGGTGAGCCGGCTACGGATAATAATACCAATCATTATTATGAAAGTCATGAGAATATAAGCAGCCTCCGTGTATTTACCATTCACCAGTGCCCAGCTTTGCGCAGCGCTTTCCATGTGTTTCACTGAATCCTCACTATGATTTTGCCAACGACGGTGACATTAGAATCCCCAAGGCTGCCCTGGGCCAGGGGCAGGGTCTGAGGTTCCATGGAATGGCACGTCTACCACGTCTGTGTTCTGGATCACTGTGAGAAGGGACATGCAAGCCCACGGCCAGACCTAACTCGAGAGGGTGGGTGCGGGTTCCACCAGGGGCCTCAGACAGGCAGGCGGGGCAGGCAGGGACAGAGGAGAAAAGTTCCCGGAGATGGTGAACACCTGGATGAATGTGGAAGCACCAGAGGTGTTTTCCGAGCCAAGAAAATGACGTGGCCTCTTTTGTGAGCTAATGCGTCATGACACACAGCCCTCAGCCCTGTGCCTGGCTCTTGCTCACTGCCCAGGAAATGTTAGCTCTAGTTACATGGGGCGTCCATCTGCTTTTACCACACAAAAAATTAAGGGCAGGCAAAAAGAAAGTAAGGTAGGAAGCCCAGCCCTGGAAGGCATGGGACGGGGAAACAAAGAGATGAGAATCGTGGGTTCTACTGTCAACTCTGCATCACTCTCTTGCTGAACGGCCTCGGGCAAATCCACCAATCCCTAGGCTTAAGATTCCCTTGTCAGTAAAACTAGGAGTCTGGACAAGTTAAAAGGATGATTAATCCTTAGTATGACCCTGACCTTCCCCAGAAAGTACACAAAATAATTACCCTGTCCTGCCCTGCCCTACTCAACCCTAACCACACCTAACCACACTTTAAGCCTGATAGATGTTGTTGCCAGGATTCACACAGATGTTTTGGAGCAAATGGCCATGGTGCGCTTCTTGCCCTAGGGCTCCCCTACGGTTCTTTCTAGCTTGAATGTATAAAAGGCAGAGGGGTAGAAGAGCTAGAACGCGGCCAAAGTACCTGGGTGTGATTCCTAGATTTATCACTTAATGGTAGTGTGACTTTGGCTAAGTTCCTTAGCCCCTCCATACCTAAGTTATCCGTAAAACGGGGATAATAATGCCTGGGTCGGGTGGTTGTGGGAAGAATCGCACTGTTTTGTCCTAAAATACTTAGAATGGCATCTGGCACATAGTAAGGCCTGCAGAAGTGTTTGCTATTTTATTCTACCATTCAGAGGCTACGATGATTAGCACAGGCTGTCCCTGGCAGTTCCATACGGTTGAGAGACTAATTTTCAGAGTCTACACATGGTGTACATATATATATATATATATATATATATATATATATATATATATATATGCTTATGCCATCATATAAACAGTCTATGGTAGTTTTAAAATATACCTAAAAACTCTTTAATACACTTCCCTTCAAAAGGTAGAATCTAATTCTCCTCCCCTTAACGGTGGGCTGTACTTAGTAACTTGCTTCTAACGAACAGAATATGGCAGAGTGTCAATATTCGAGTCCAAGCTTACAAATTAAAAGCTTTGTGGCTTCTTCCGTGTTCTCTCTCTTAGATCACTCCGTCTAGGCGAAACCAACTGCCACGTTGTGAGGACATTCAAACAGCCCAAAAGAAGGCTCATGCAGCAGGGAGCAGAGGCGTCCTGCCTAAAGCCATACAAGCGCACCAGCTTAGGATGAGACCTTCCAAGCCTTCAGATGACTGTAGCTGCAATCATCTTCTGGACTTCAGCCTCAACCCTACGTCAGAACCACTAAGCTAAGTCACTTGCAGAAACTGTGACAGAATAAATGCTTATTGGTTTAAGCCAATAAATTTAGGGTTAATCTTTAACATAGCAATACATGACAAATACAGTATTCTAAAGCTTTAGGCTCAAGAGTCAACCAAGTTTCATGACCACGGGTCTTCCCCTTTTCTGTTCTGTAGTTCTGGCTTTACTAAATATTTTGTCCATAAGAAGCTGTTACCGTATTAATGTCTTGCTGGACAATTCTAGAAGCAAAAGTGGGATTCAATAATCCCAGGCTGAAAGGATAAAAAGTGGAGGAGTAAGCTAATGGTTATAAGGAACAGGTCAAAACATGAAAACAAAGCCCTTAGTAGTTTTACTCTTTAGAGCTGAGCCGTGAAACGCCACCAGCGTTAACTTGCGTTTACTTACATCTACCAAGAAGTCAAAGACTCGGGCGTGCAGAGCCTTGGCGAGGGCGTCCCTGGTGTAACAGGCCTGCTCCACGTTGAGCGTCACGTGGATGGACTCCGACTTGCCTCCCCACTTGCTATCCATCTGCCGGCTTGTGAGCTTTTCTTTCAACCTGTCCTGGTTTATCCCCAGAAGATATGCAGGAAAAGCCAAAACTACAGAAAACAAAATAAAACATGACTGTCTTTCAGAATTTTAACAATTCATTTCGTAAACACGCAGAGGCACTTTTATGTGTGCACACGTGCACCTACAAGACACAAGACACCATCATTGGCCCCCCAAAAACTTTCACTCTAGTGAAGACTGCTTGTCAGCAGTCTCACACACACACCCATCCACTTTGCTTTTCTCAATTGTTCTATTACATGAGTCAATTCCTATGACGGCTGAGACTTCCAATAATACAAATCAGTGATCCAAGAAGGATGGGGAACCAATCCCCTTGCTGAGATCACAGCTACATGCCTAAAATGGACATCTCTCCAAGCTTGCAGCAAGGAAGCCCGGAAGGAAACTAAATCAAGAGATATTTCTTTGGCTCCAAAAATTGTTTTCTTCCTTTCTGGTACGGTGTTTTCATAGCATCATTCCCAAAGATGTTGAAGCACCTGGTATCAGGAAAGTAATAATGACAATATCATAATAATCATCTATTTCTTGAGCGCTTACCACATGTAGGTTTAACACAAAATGTTAAGAAATCTTGAAGAGAGTCTAGATGAGGCATGGACAGCTTACCTAATTAAGAAGCCTACTAAAAGCTGAATAGGTGATACAGGGAGAAAATAAGGTCCTGGAGGAATTTAGAACAGGAAGGTATTATGACTTGCTGGGCAGTCGAGGAAGATGTGGGACTCGGGTGGGGCCTGAAAGGATTAACAGGCTTTGAACAGATGCAGGGGAAGAGGGAAGAGGGAAGTGCAGTAGGACGTGCACAGGGGTGGAGGGAGCAGGGTGGGAGACACGGTAAAGGTGCAGGAAGTGGACCAGCATTGGCCATAGCTGGAAAGGTAGGCGGTTACAAGGTTAGGGTGAACCCTGACAGTGGAGGTCCTTGCATGGTAGGAGAAATTTAGGCTAGAGTCAAAGGGGGCCTGCATGGCTTCTGGGTGGGTGGAGGGGTGTGATTTACGAGATGTCTCTGGGAGAGGCAGATAGAGCGACACGGAGGGCACGGGTGCTATTCACCCACAGCACACCCAAGCCATCCTAAGGACACATAGTAACATGGCTTTGGTCTTTGAAGAGAAGAGCTGAATAGATGGCTTAGTAACTTATTCAGGCCATGAAACTTGCCAAGAGAGGGCCAGTGATATAAATGGATTTTCTTGATTTCTGCTCCAAATACTCTAATATGAATAAGTGACACCATTCTGGGTCATGAAAGAATGCTCAGATTTTTTGTAGTATGAATGAAAGATTTTCATGGACACAAATCCAAACTCTAAACTTGGGATATGAGTCTTCTTTTTCTGCATAAACTGTATCAACAGTTTCTGATAAAAGGATTTTGTTAAAGACTTTATGATAAGGCTCAAAAAATCACAAGCCTCCCAATAAAGAATATCTGAATTTCACAGATGGTGTTAGACTGAACGGGCTGACATTTCTCAGTAGATCCCTTCCAACGAGATTAAGTCAGTAAATGCATTTTGAAGAAGTATAATGCCAGAGCAAGGTATTTATTATCTATGCTCATGTTCTACCGAAATGCTCTGACTCGTATGAGGGCTTCCTTGTACAAAGGGCATGTGAACAAAATCAAGGCACTCATTTGCCAATGGCCAATTCCTTTAGTTTGGTTTTCATGTTAACACATATGTTTAGGAATCTGGATGGGTCTTCCACTAAATTGAAACTTAAGCTTTGCACAGGGCAAGGACGGAAGATGCCCATAGGGCAGACTAGACACATGTGTGGTTGTTGGGAGAATCAAGAGACATTTACCAAAGTGTCTGACATGTAAGAGGTCTTTACTAAGGGGAAGCTATGACGTTGGTTATTACCACCACCACTAGGCAGTTAGTCAGATAACATAACATGTCTCACTTGATACAGTAGATATTATTACCAAGGGTTTAGAGTAAATTCACCAGGGCCCCTCACTGTTCACAGTAATTACACCGCAGTAAATGCCTTGATACGATGAATAATTAGCCTCCATTTGTCTGTTTTATAAAACATGGGCGTCTCCCAAGCCCCTGATCATGCTAAAATAGGGACACAGTTAACATATTTGGTAAAAATGGGGCACCAGGGTGGCTCAGTCGTTAAGCATCTGCCTTCGGTTCAGGACGTGATCCCAGGGTCCTGGGATCGAGCCCCGCATCGGGCTCCCTGCTCAGTGGAAAAACCTGCTTCTCCCTCTCCCACTCCCCCTGCTTGTGTTCCCTCTCTCGCTGTGTCTCTCTGTCAAATAAATAAATACAATCTTTAAAAATAAATAAATAAAAGTAAGATAAAATATTTGGTAAAACTTTCTGACCATAACTAAAGAAATACAACATGAAGGGCTAAGTCCTTGGGTCCTTATCTAAGACTGAAAAAGAAACATACTAATGTCTGAGTCCCCCACAGCTTCTATAGAAGAGGTCAGGAGTGAAGGGCCAGAGGCACTTGAAAACCAAAGCATGGAATCTGGCCAAGAATCAGAGCCACAAACTTAGGGAGACCCCTAAGAAGTTTAGAGAGGAAATCTAGTACTCGCTTGGAAAAAAAAAAAAAATCCATGCCATGTTTTTCAAGTACAAGCTTTTAGGGCCCTGTATTTTCTTCAGTGGCGGCCCTGGTGCTGAAATTATAGGGCTGCTCATACTGACTTCCTTCAGGCTGTGACCTTCCATAAGCACGGGTACAGGTGTGGCTGGAGAAGGACATGAGTACAGAAGCTTGGAGGCTGTGGGGAGGGAGCGAGGGAGGGAGGAGGCATTAATTTCAAAATGCTGCTATAACTCTGGTATCATTAATCAGAGTTACGCAGAACATAAAAGAACCTGCTAGAAAGTAATGTTGCAACACATTTTGATGATAAGAACAGATTTCTGTCATTGCACTGAAGTGTAAAGCAAAGTTGGATTAATTTTATCTGGGTGCACCTGAAGCACAGAGGAGATAAACTAAAAAGATGTAGCAAAAACAAAATGCTGTTTGACAAATCTAAAAGAAATGGCAAGGTAAATGTGGGCTGTCTTCGGTGTTGAGGTTCCGTGCTCTCTAATCCATCAGTCACATTGCAAAAAAGATGGGCATCGTCACTCATACTTTCCATTGCTATTTTCATATGATTTTTTTCCCCTTCAACAACATTCACAGGTTAATATCTTTGGAGCAAGACTTGTTTCCAAAAGTATGTCATCTTACTGTAGTGACTATGGGGGATACACATGTGCTTAAGCTGAGGTTTGTTTGCCTTCTAAGCAATGTACAGGTTCGTCTCAGGAAATCCTACAGCTCCACTAGTCTAAGGTCGGGTCAATAACACAATCTGTTGTTACTGAGGGCTGTTTTGCTTTACTAGGTCAGCTGTGACAGAATCTTACCATCTTTTTCTATAGTAGCTAGAGAAAGTCTGCTTTCTTCTCTTATAAAAACACGGGCGAACACTTCCCTCTAAAAATTTATTCTACAGGAGGCGCCTGGGTGGCTCAGTTGGTTAAGCGTCTGCCTTCGGCTCAGGTCATGATCCCAGGGTCCTGGGATCGAGCCCGAGCCCTGCGCCGGTCTCCCTGCTCAGCGGGGAGTTTGCTTCCCTCTCCCTCTGCCTGTCATTCCCCCTGCTTGTGCATGTGCTCATGTTCTCTCTCTGTCAAATAAATCAATGATTTTGTTAAAAAATAAAAAAATAAAAATCCATTCCATGGGATATTCATTTTAGTGTGTTCCGTGTTGTAATCGCAGAGGTTCCACCTTGATATCCACCAACATATGATTGGTTCAGTAAAAGTACACATAGCCAAGCAACAGCATACTGTGTAGCTAAAAAGGGATGAAGCTCTTAATGAATAGAATAATCTTCAAGACATAATGTGAAGTGAAAAAGCAACTGTACAGAACATGATGTGTTATGCCCCCATTTATGCACAAAAGTGAGAAAAAAGAATGGATGAGCATCGAGGCTCAGGAACACATATTACTGGAAACTCTGGTGCCCTCTGGGGAAGGGAACAAGGCAACGAGCAAAGGGGGACACTCTGCTTAGGTAATAACTCATGTTAAGGTATACCAAGTGAGCAGGAAAGAAATTCTCAGAAGGAGGGCCCAACTCTTTGCTAGCTCTCTTTAGTCTCAAGCATAGCCTCTCCTGGTCTCCACCACTCCAATCAAGGCATTGCAAGGCAGTTGCCAATCCTGGGCCTTACCCAGTTGGCTGAGGAGGCTACTTCCTCCAGGCATCGATGTGCAATGAACCACTTCTTGGCTCAAGCATATGGGGGAAGGCTTGCTGTGTCAGAGTTGTTTTGTTCTCCAGCATAAAGAGGCAATAAAAGATTGTACTATCCAAGAAGGCAAGAGAAATTCATTCTGCTTCCACAGCAACCACCAAGAAACCCACACTGTCAGTGTTAAAAAGGACAAGTGTTAATGACCCTCCTGGATACATACGTGCATTTGTTAAATGTGAAGGAAAATGTACATAAGTCTAGAAACACAGTGATTATTATTAGGTCCTGTTTCTAGACTTTAGGCACACCGTGTATATTTAGTGTTTTCCCCCATCACTCACTTCCCTGGTCAACATAATTCATCTTTCTCTTTATCAGATAGACATCAGAAGTTAGCAGAACTTCCCTCTTTTATCACAAAAGAAAACAAAAATATAAAAAAAGAACCTTATTTGGAATGGAAATAGCCTCCCTGCATTGTCAGCAATGAGTGGGATACTATTTATTACTAAGCATCTAAATTTATCATTCTGGAAGAATGCTGAGAAAGGAAGAAATGTCTTCCTGGGTGGTTAAAGGCTGTGTGGGTTGAGAGCAGCCTGGAAAGCCATCTGATGCCTCAGAGGCTAAAGTCGCCACACAAACCAATAACGTGTCTGCAGGAAGGACCGATTTCTTCCCCAAGAGCAAACATGATCCTTCAGTCTTCAGGCTCTATTACAGAGGTGACCATGAAAGGTGATCACCAGCACTACCAACACAATAGCCAGTGCCCATTCGTTTTTGTTTTCAGAATTCAATCTAAACCAGCCCCCAGATAAGCTTCATCTGCAAGCTTTCCATACTGACATAAACATGATCAGCGGCTCTTCAGGACCGTGAGGTGAGTGGAGGCCCTACAAGTCAGGTACAGAGAAGATTTTTCTTAGGAGACAAATCTTTGGAGTTATTTGGCTATTACTCTCATCTTCATTAAAGTATCACTTTATTTTTAAACCTAGGTGTGAAATTCGGCCAGACTCCCCCAAGGTTGATGGTAAATTGAAACTGAGACAATCTCATGAATGGTCTACTGGTGTGGGATGTGGTGAGGGGCACAGGTGACCAGAAGCCCAGACTCTCTGAAGGCCTTTTGTTCTGCCCCAAAAGGACACATGACTTCCCCAAATCCCTGGCTGAGACCCTAGCAAAGGACATCGGTCGGTTACCTGCGGCGGCGCCAACCGATTGTTCACCCACATTCACCCGCCGTGTGCCAGAGCTACTCACACTCCTCACTCTCCACGGCCGCGTAATTGCCAACTTCCTTGAAGCTGATGTTCCCCAGGTGGAGGACACCCGCCACGATCTGCAGCACCAGCATCTGCTCCTCCGCGAAGATCCCGATCACGTTCATCGCGTGCTGGAGGAGAAAAGAGAAATCATCCAGGTGGGTCAGCCGCCAGCTTTCTAAGCACGTAATAAAGAAGCCAAAGCTTAAACGTCCACAATAGCCAAACTATGGAAAGAGCCCAGATGTCCATCAACAGATGAAAGGATAAAGAAGATGTGGTGTATATGTATATATATACGATGGAATATTATGCAGCCATCAAAAAAAAAAATGAAATCTTGCCTTTTGCAAGGACGTGGATGGAACTAGAGGGTATTATGCTAAGCGAAATAAGTTAATCAGAGAAAGATAAGTATCATACGATCTCACTGATATGAGGAATTTGAGAAACAAGGCAGAGGATCACAGCGGAAGGGAGGGAAAAATGAAACAAGACGAAACTAGAGAGGGAGACAAACCATAAGAGACTCTTAATCTCAGGAAACTGAAGGCTGCTGGAGTGGAGGGGGGTGGGAGGGATGGGGTGTCTGGGTGATGGACACTGGGGAGGGTATGTGTTGTGGGGAGCACTGTGTATTGTGTAAGACTGATGACTAACAGACCTGGACCCCTGAAACAAACAATACATTATATGTTAATAAAAATAATAAAAAATTTTTTAAAAAGCCAAAGCTTAGATTGAGTTGTGCGGCCACATGGGACTTAGCTAGCAGTGGCAGCTGGAAGGCGCTGTAGGATACGGTCACTGCCCAACGCACTCACCCACTCTTCTCAAGTGTCAGGGGCACACTGGGAAGGCAGTTCTGTCTTTAGATCCAGCACACGATCCCCCGGCAGGAGATCTCCAGGAGCAGAGATACACAGAGGGAGCAGCAGGATACCCAGTCAGCACCCTGTCCTTGTACCCTGTGGGTGTCCTCACTGCCACCCCCCTCCCTCCAAGGGCACGGATGCCCCCTTTCCAGTTACTCCAAGGAGACTTTGGAGATCTTTTGCCACATCAGGAGGGCAAAAATAAATTGTACTTGAAAAAGGATCTTGATTAAAACTCTCCAGCAAATAAAATGAAAGCATCAATAGGAAAGTCTTGTTTCTGAGGCCCGTTAACTTCAGTAAAACCAGCTGACATGCCGAGACTTATTTATCTGAATCCTAAGAGCACCACATGCTAGGACCAATGCAGGCCCCCCATCTGCATTTCTTCTCCCTGCTCCCTTGAGGCCATGTGGCCCCTTGGTGCTGTCTTCTTTCCTGCACCCAGGATACAGTGTGCCTGAGCGGCCTGCCCCCCCCCCCCCACCAAGCAGGAGGTCAGCTCCTCTCCAACCGCACCCCCACTTGCCCTGTCAGGGTCCCTGCCTCGCATCTGGGTCTGGGCTGAGGGATGGGCCTGGCAGGAAGCTGACTCAAAAGGCAGAGGGTGATGCTAAATGGGTGAACAGCCCGAGAAAGTTCTAAATTGACTTACTGAGTTGTTTTCCTGAAGATGTGACCCCTCAATAATGTTCCGGGGTTGACAGTACCGTAACATGCACGCTGCAGGAAGGGCATGGAGGCGCGGGCTGCCCTCTGCCCATTCAGTGTGGAGGTAAAAGGGAATGCACATGGAGGTGTTGGAAAAGATCAGAAGGGTGGTCTTCGCTTCACCTTTCTGAGGAAACAGCTCAGCAATGGCATAAGCTCTAGGCAAACTGGGATGGTAAATGTATTACCTATAACGGTGTTCACCTGTTAATCAGAGCCCCTGCAGGGTGGGGGTGGGGGATGAGGAATTCACTTCTTTACCCATTTCAACTCATTCGATGGTCCTCAGGCAGCTGGGCGCATGGCTCTTGAAGGGTGCTTACACATAGGTTTAAGGAAATGGAGAGCTTGCAGCAGAATGAGGTGGAAATTTCCCGCGGCTCTTCGCTCTTAACCCTCCCTGCCCTTCGGCGCCGCAGAGCCCCTCCTGCCTGGCCCTGAGCCAGCACTTACCAGTGTTTCCTGAAACTCCCGCCTGTCGTCGATGTCGTCCACCTTGTAGGACCCAGAGAGGCTCAGGTAGTAGTAATAGTCCATGCTGGTGATGCCGAGGCTGTGCTTCTGCTCTGCAGAGGCGCCCTCGATGAGCTGGACAAAAGGAAGTGGGGTGTGGTGTGCCCACCAAGCTGAGGCCCCACGCCAGGGCCCAGGTGATGAGCACGTTCTGACCCTGCCTTCTGAAATGATGGGTGCTCATCTCCAAAATACGGGCTTCAGGATAGCTGCTCTGCTGGTGGTAGCCCCGGATCATCTCTGCAAATTCGAGTTCTGAACTCTGGTAAGACCTATAAGAGCTGAGACTTTCCCCTCGTCCAATGAGGAGAACTGCAGTGCTGTGTGGGTGAGAGCCCTCAGAGGAGTGGAAAACAAGCCAGGTCATATTACTTCGTTTCTGCTCAACGTGCTTAGGGCTTTATGATGTGCAGCCGCCCCTTCGCGCTTCTCCCCACGGATGCCTGTGGAACAGCAGCCCCAGGTCCCGTGCTCCAGCACTCTGAAACCTCCTACCCAATGGACTGTCCCGCGGCTTTCTGTGCCTGCTCTGATGTTTGCCTTTGGTCCGAGCAAGGCCCTCTTAAAGGACTCCCACCAGTGGTGTGCTAGAAAGATATTCAACCATCAACTCGTGGGGAGAAAAATGGATTTGTAGTGTTTGCTGACTGTCGTGGTGTAAATACTCCTACCACGACTGATTTCAGACTACCAAGAAAATAGCCCCGTTGGAGGAAGTGCTTGGAAGGGATGCACACAGCCTGTGCAAGCTGGCTCCACCTGTTCCAGCCCGGAGGGATTTAGGGAAAGAGAGGGCCTAGCCACACTTCTCCATCTCAGTCAAGCTCCTTATGTCATCTCAGCCCCATGCCCCACAAGGACGGAACATCATCTCCATTACAGAGAAGTTCTAGGTCACCCATGACATCAGGGTCCCTTAGCTTTCTTCTGCCTCCTCAAAATAATCTTTGTGCCGGGGCACCTGGGTGGCTCAGTCATTGAGCAGCTGCCTTTGGCTCAGGTCATGATCCCAGGGCCCTGGGATCGAGCCCCACATTGGGCTCCCTGCTCCGCGGAAGCCTGCTTCTCCCTCTCCCACTCCCCCTGCTTGTGTTCCTGCTCTGGCTATCTCTCTGTCAAATAAATAAATAAATAATCTTAAAAAAAAAAATCTTTGTGCCACCCCCTTCCTATTTTCCCCCTTCTGTGTTTCCTCCCCATCCGCATCACCCAGCCTCTCATTTCCATCTTCAAACTGCCCCCCCCCCAACCCTCTTCAGCCTGCAGACACATGCTGCTCGTGGCCGTAAGCTTTTCCTTGACTCTGAACTTCTCCAAGCCCCAGAATAAACTTCCTCATCACGCGCTAGCTAGCCACCTGCAAGAATGATTTGCCATCATCTGAGATAGCTATCTAACTGAAAAGACTGTATGAGCTCCCGACACAGCTTTTAACTTCCTTCTAATCCAATGATCTTCAAACCATAACAAAGTAAAATTAACACAAAAAACAGCTGTAGGCCTTTCTTCAAAGAAAATCTGACGTGGACCCCTGATATATGAAATGCTAATACATAAACTCATACATAAAGAAATTGTTTTGGTATCATTATATTTCTTAAGTACTTAAAAACATTTTAAAAAGTAGGCAAATCCAAGGATACTCGAAGCCTTGGGACATAATCTAAGAGCAACCTGCAACACTGCTCTAGCCCCACTCCCCGTGGCTTCTGGACGTCCAGGTCAGAACTTCCTGACCGGGGATTAAAGATCCTTAGCCCACCTCTAGCCTTTCCTCTGAGCTCCCCTTCGGGAGACTTCCACCCTTGCCAACCGGTCCACCTGACTTGCCAGAGCAGCCTCCCCACCTCGTTCCCCTGCACGCCCTCTGTACCTCTCCTCACCCTCCCAGCCACACCTCCCCACGTGGACTCCTGCCTGGCAAAGAATCAAGCACTCCTAGTTTTGTTCTGAAGTTATACTAACACTTCTTGATTATTTAACTTTTGGGAAGTTCTTATTTTCTCTCCCCAAGAACGTACTCTCCTCGCAGGTAGGGACGTCCTCACAATTTTTTGCACATTGACTTATACATACTATAGTAATAAATACTCCTTGGCTTGGCAGACTAGATTGCCTAAACCTGACAGCTTAGAGGAAAACAAAAAAATTTTTTTTAATGTGGAGAAGGAATAAGGAAATAGGAAAGAAAAAATATAAAGGAAAACCTGGTAAAATATGTGAAAACTCCGCTCTCCGGGGTTCCTCATCACCACCCTGGATTTTTCCAGAAGGAAGTTGGAGATCTTTCCACCATCTGGTTCCCCACCTGGACTGAACTGGATTTCAAAGTATTTTCCCTGCAAGAAAGTTAGGGATTTCCTTCAATGGTTGGTGAACAGAAACATGATGTTCCAAACAGGCTTTGAATATAGCATATAATTCAAGGAAATTCATTAATGAAAGATACATTCTGAATTATTCCCAGTTCTGATCAAGACTTCCTCACTTCTTCCTATCAGACAATAACCAGGGCTTTTGTCCAGTCACACGATTCTGAATTGAGAGAGAGAATCTATATTTCCAGCCCGACTAAATAAGGGTATGCTGTATTCCTTGCCCATTTCCCCCCAGTGGGTGCTTGCCTGCTAAGCCGGAAGCTGTAAAGAATGGGACAGAAAATCTCAAGGTTCCCTTGATCTAGCAAGAACGAACTCCATCAGCCTCTTTCAGGGAGAGCAAATTTTCCCTCTGCCAGACATATTTTCATGGCTTTGAGCAAAAGGCACCCCCTTTTACCTCTGGATCATCTAGCGTTCTTATATAAAGTAAAAACACTTGATTATAAACAATGTTCTTTCCAGCTAGTTGTGGGTGTGGAGAGTTTTCTTACTGTCGTAGTTAATTATTTCCTTTTAAATTACTGCTCAGAAGGAACAAAGGAGAATAAAGCCTTGGGATTTAGCTGGAAAGGTGTCCAGATTGTTAAGGAAATGACATTTTCTCGCTAGAATCTGGTTGCTCTCCCATCCTTGGAAAGGGCCAGGAGTGTAAATGTAGACGAAGGAAAAGATGAAAATGTGGGTGTTAGGGAGTGGTACGGCCTGGGTTCAAACTGGCGGAGCATGCCCAGCCTAACTGCATTTCACATTTTCAAATTTTAATATTTTAAAATATTAAATATTTTTAAAATGTGTACACTGATGAAATCCACCCATTTCAGGGCTGGCTCCTGCCAGGCCACAAGTCTGGGACTAGAACCATAAACTCATTAAGGACAAGAAAAGCCCATTTTGTGTTTTTCCTGCTGCCTACAGCATCCACTACCTGCTGTGTTCCTAAGTCAACTGCAGATTCCAAGTATCAGAAAGGCTACAAAAGAAGGCCACCCTCTAACTGTCTATGTGTCTTATTCTGATGACTTCTCCCCCTTCCCCAAAATAAACCCCCAAACACCTAGAAGCACCAGACAGAGAGAAGGACCACAAACCATGTTATCCCAAATTGCAGTGCTTCCTGAGAAATGATTGCTGAACAAGATTCTCCATGCTTCCTATTATGATGTCTATTCCTTCATCATCCTTTCCTTTTGGCACGTTTTGGAGGGAATAAATCAGTGTCTGTCCACGTGTAGCCCCTAACCATTCCCCATCAATCTGGGGGTGGGAATGAAACCAAACAGGACATCAAACCCAGGAATGGCAGATGTAGTAAATGACAAACTCTCAAGCCCTTCCAGAAGGGGTTTGAAACCTTGGCTGCCCTGTTGCAAAGACCTGGGGAGCCTTTTTTTTTTTTTTTTTTAAGATTTTATTTATTTATTTGAGAGAGAGAGTGAGAGAGAGAGAGAGAAAGCATGAGCAGAGCAGAGAGAATGACAAAGGGAGAGGGAGCAGACTCCCCACGGAGCAGGGAGCCCGATGCAGGGCTTGGGACTCGATCCCAGGACCCTGGGATCATGACCTGAGTTGAAGGCAGACACTTAACCGACCGTGCCATCCGGGTGCCCCCAGAGAAGTAAATCCATCTTTAGGAACTGGTACCCAAATCTGAGCAGTTCTAAAGAGCCTGGGTGATTTTTCTATGTGGCCAAGGTGGAGAACCACTGTTCCAATGAATAGAAAGGCTAATATACAATTCAAATTTGTTACGTAAAAGTTAAAACCCCTAACAAGAGAGTTTTGTTGTAGAGCAGCCTGGGGAAAAAGAGGAACTTGTATGAAGAAAGGATGTTGCGTTTTCATAATTAAATGGAAAGAAACATTGATTCTTGGTAATGTGTTGATTCTTGGTAATGTTTTATTTCTTAAGCTAGGCACTGGGAACACTGGTGTTCATTGTATTATTTTTAAATAGTGTTTGAAATATTTCATAATATATTTCTTAAAACTTGAAAAGATTGGTGTAAGTGGAAATATGGGAGTTTTTATGATTCATACTGCATGTCCATTTTTTTTAGAGATTTTTTTTTTTTTTTTATGTAATCTCTACACCCAGTGTGGGGCTCGAACTCATAACCCCAAGATCAAGAGTTGCATGCTCTATGGACCGAGCCAGCCAGGAGCCCCTGCATGTCCATTTTAAAAAGAGAAATTACCTATATTCCCACCCTGATGCCCCTTCTACTCCCTCCTACTAAATAATCACTTGTTAATAATATAGTCAAACTTTGATTTACAGACACCTTAGTTAAGTTTTATATAATGTGCCTTTTAAAATAAAAATGAGACCATATTATAAGCACATTATAAATATCATAAATATTATTCTATAACCTATTTTTTTGAATTTTAACAATATATTATGGATATCTTTTTAAATAAGTCATTATTAACAGGAAACTTAGATAATTTTTTTTTTTTTTTTTTTACATAGGCTCCATGCTGGAGCCCAACACAAGGCTTGAACCTACAACCCTGAGATCGAGACCTGAACCGAGATCAGGAGTCAGGCGCTTAACTGACTGAGCCACCCAGGTGCCCCTGAACATTTTAAATGTTGATAAAAAAATGCCAAATTGCTCTCCTAGGGGAATGTGTCAGGCTTCAACCAATAGTGTTTTTTCTCTGGTATTATAAATCTCCTTAATGTTTGCTCATCTGAGAGATAGAAAATGATATATAGTTTTAATTTACATTTCTCTCATTATTAATGGAAACATCTTTGGATGCCCCATCAGACATTACTCTGTGTGTGTGTGTGTGTGTGTGTGTGTGTGTGTGTGTGCATGCGCTCACACTCTTTCTCATCTTTCCATCAGGGTTACATGAAATTTTATAATCGGAAAAATAAATGCTATTTTTGTTTTGTTTTACAAAGAATGACTGATGTATCCTCCTTGTCCAAGAATAAAGAATAACTTATATTGGAAACATCAAAATACCCATTTAATTATTCTTTTGCTCTCTAAGGAAGGCAAAGGGGGGGATGGGTAGCTAGAGAGTTAAATTTGGTCAAGTGCATTTTTTTTTTAAGATTTTATTTATTTATTTGACAGAGAGAGTGAGAGAGCACAAGCAGGGGGAGCAGCAGAGGGAGAGGGAGAAGCAGGCTCGCGGAGCTCAATCCCAGGACCCTGAGATCACAACCTGAGCTGAAGTCAGACGCTTAACCATCTGAGCCAGCCAGGCGCCCCGGTCAAGTGCATTTTTTATATGACTGAGACAGACAATTAGGAAAAAAAGGTCAAGTGGAAAATTCATTCACATTTTCTTTTGTATTTCATTACCTAGAAACTTCTTCAAGATAACACGACCCAGGCATCAAGCAGAAAAATGAGTGGTGAACAAATGAACAAACAGTGTAAATAGTATTGAACAGCAAGGAAAGTGAGGGCAATAAGGAGAGATATAACTCACCAGGGAATCTAACAATCACTGCATGAGACCTTAGTAAGAATTCTCTTGGAAATAGAAGCTTCCTTCCAAAATAGAAGGCTGAAAAAGAAATTGTTTTTCTCCAAAATTCCCACTATTTATTTTAAAATGGTCCGGAATCAGCCTCACAGATGGCTCCTTGAATGTTTTACTGCCAGACATAATCTAGGGTTGAGATAAGATATAAAATCTACATAAATCAAAGCTACTGGCCAAATACTCATTTCTTTGTAAATGTGACTTTTTGTCAAGGGGGATATATTCCTATGCATCCTCGCCAGCTTTCTAATTCACCCCCGAGGAGACACTCAGGCAGAAAAATGTCTAAGTGGGCATTCATGACAATGCATTTGGCTGACACTTTCATTGCCTTGGGTTGAGTGGACCAGCTGGGAGGCCATCTGACGGACCGCATCCAGTTGCTTTTGGATGTGATTATGTTACATGAGTATGTCTAAAACAAATACACAGAGCTCTTAGGGGTGGGCAGACAACTAGCTCACTCTGGATGACAGAGAGGACAGTTGTCTCCAAGATACAGGATCGAAGTGTTCGATCGGCCCAGGTTCCAGGAACCAAAAGCAAGGCAAGAAGACCTGCAAATCTAGTGAACTCGTTTATTTGTCTGGGAAAGAAGGTCCTCCCGCCAGGGTACAAGGCAAACCCCTCCAGGACCAAAGCTGACACTTCTATCAATTTTTATTTTCCCTAGTGAGGCAACTTGGGTTGAGAACTGTTTTCAAAAATTATCTTCTATCCCGAGGCTCAAAAATAATTTCAGTGAAAGGGCAAATGGATATCCTGACAGCACACAGCTATAGAAAATGAAGAAGAGATTGAAAAGGCAGCCTCCTGATGGTACGTGAAAAGCTCCTATTTCCTTGGGGATACCAGACGTAAATCGGGGGTATCAGCATCACCCATCAGGTGACATTTTCTGAAACAGGGAAGAGACTCACAAATCGGCTGGAGTTGTTGTTGCGGACGGTCTTGGCGTTCCCGAAGGCCTCCAGGAGCGGGTTGGACTGCAGGATAATGTCCTTGACATGCTGTCACGGCAGACAGGCCAGAGGTTAGGAAGGTGCAAGCACCAACCACGCAACGTGACACCACACTCTCCCTAAGGACCTGGTTTCTGAAGGCAGTTAAGATGAGGTCTCAAATCTCTACACGTTCCTGGGGTTTCTGGAAGATTTATGCTTTTCTCGCAACAGATCTAAACCTGCTTGTGTGTTCATGTCTTCCAGCTCCCTTGACTTGGTGCCTGTGCTTCCCAAACCTTCATGCTCATGAATCCCCAAGGGATCTTGTTTAAATGCAGACGCAGATTCATTGGTCTGAGGCGGGGCCCGAGAGTCTGCATTCCTAACCAGCTCCCTGGTTCTACTGCTTTTGCCAGCGTGGAGCCATGTTTGGAGCAGCAAGGGCCAACAATGGATTGTATGGAACAATTCCTGGCCTACTAGAGAGGAAGGATTTGGTTTTCAAACACCCCATTTCTGTGCCAGACTGAAAAGTGTGCAAAACACTCTATGGGCAAGACAGCTCAACAGATAGGAGTTGATGTTGGAGAGGTCTTTCAACAAGTGAGTCATTCCTTGTAGTTCTAATTATTCACATGCTATGGTTAAACATGTTCCAGAAATAACAAGTCTTTGGTTTGTGCTCTTTAGCTACTGACTAATTTCAAGCCAAGAGCTCTGTATCATTGTCCTCATAGGAAAACAGGAAGAGAAAAGTCAACAATAACGTCTGCAGTCTGGCCACTAGGTCGTGGTCTGTAGCAAACAGGACTAGTTTAAGGCACTAACTGCTAATTAACTATGTAACAGCCGAAGCTGCTCCCTCGGCATTCTCCTGAACAGTCAGAAGAGGAAAGGGAATGGGAATTTCACTAACTGGGCTATGTGGTTAGCAATGGCACCAAAGGCAAATTCTGGGTGGTCCCTCCATGGGGTCAAGTTCAAAGCTTAGAAACATCTTCCAAGCTGCCTACTCTCCTTTAAAAACTCATGGATTTATACAAATGATGCCTTCTTTGTAAAATTAATTTTGACTTTGTGGCTCTTCATCAATCAATGCTTTATATGTTATTTGATACCCTTTATCAACACTCAGCTTCTCATAAGGGGTAGAACCAGAGAAAGGCTCTTCTTTGTCTCTTCCCTTCAATTATTGACTTTTAAGCTGAGAATCCTTATGCACATATGCATCATCCATCCATCAACCATCAAGATGTCCAACAGAATTTTGGGGCGTGTGGTCAGCATTTGGGGAAAAGACAAAGAACAAATAAAGGTAAAGGTGCAGCCCACCCATAAAACAGCATCCTGAGTTTGTCTTCATGTCAACCTTCTAGGGATAGGGTGTGATCACATGAACAGAGACAATCAAGTAGCACCGCACCAACCTAAGTTCTTGAATCACTCTCACTGTCCAATGCTGAAGCCATGAGCCATGTGTTGCACTGAGTTGCAAGAAGGCTAGTCCCAATTGAGATGTGCTGTGAAGTGTAGATTACATGCCAGATTTCAAAGATTTAATATCAAAAAGAATGCAGAGTATCTTGTTAGTTTCTTGACATGGATTATATGCTGAAATGATCATGTTTGGGATATGTTAAGTAAAATATATTTTTAAAATTAATATCACATGATTCTTTTTACCTTTTTAAAGATTTAGCCACTTGAAAATGTTAAATTCTGTCCGTGACTTGTGCCATCTTTCCACTGGCCAGTGCTACTCTAGATCTTCTTTTCATTCAATGAAAGAGGGCCCTCTAAGACTCTTTTACTCTGTGAAAGGAATTTTGGAGGCTGCCTGAAGCTTTCTGACCCAGAAGGACACAATGTGATGGAGCACCATTTAATTAGCAGACAGAACCACAGTGAAGAGAGTTTTGATGTACCTTTTTAAAGTCTACAGATGACTGCACTTATCCAATGATTCAGATTAAAAAATTAATCTTTACGGTGAAATCTACCTGGGAGCACGAGTACCAGTAAGAAACTGTTCCCAGTGGTCTGCGCCAGTGATAAGCCCTATGCCTCTGGGCAAGCCCCTGTGGACCCTGGCCCACCTCCGCCATCAGCCATTGCTCTTCGGGGAGGGGGCTTCGCCCAGTCCTGCTGACGCCGATGCCGCTACCACGCTGGGTCAAAGTAAAGGCAGACGAAGCAGTAACTACCATTCTCCACGCTGCACCCACGCTGCACCCTCGAACGTGCTGCCTCTCGGCCCATATTGTGCTCCTCTCCTTTTTCATCTCTCCTTTGTCCTCATTTTCCTGGATGTTCTGCTTTCCTAATGTTACCCTCTAACGTTTCCTTCTTCCTTTCTCTCCCCTGCCCCCTCCCCCACTCTATTTTAAGATTTTTGGAAATGCAGTCACATAGTTCAAAATTTAAAAGTTTCAAAAGGCTATAGGGGAGAATGTGCCTTTCTCTCGGTCTCCCAGTTTCCCTCCCTGAAGAACCCATTACCAGTTTCTTATCTAACCTTCCAGAGGTATGTTATACCCATCCAAACAAATACGGGTATATGTTCTCTTATTCTCCTCAAATGGCAACACGTTTTACACAATGTTGTGAACCTTGCTTTTTGTAACTCATCATTATCTTGGAGATCATTACCTATCAGTACATGAAGTTTCATTTTTACAGCTGTCTAATATTCTATTCTATTATGAACCATAAATTATTTCACCAGTCTCTGACTGATGAACCTTCAAATTGTTTCGAGTCTTTTACATTACTAAAAAATGCCATATCAAATAACTATATCATTTTGCATACATTTCAGCACATCTAAAGGATACATTCTCTCAAGCAGAATTGATGAATCAACAGGTGTATACACATAGAGTTGACAGATTTTGCTGAAATACCCTCCATAAAAGTATACTAGTTCATGCTCCTACCCGTAATGTATGAGAGGAACTATGTTCCTATATTTTTACCAACAAAGTGTTTAAAACACGACAAAATTTTTGCCATTCTGACAGTTAAGGAATAGTTCTTTGGTGAGGTTTCATTTTGCACCTTATTATCATGAGGGTGAGCATGTTTCATGTTTTATGAGTTGTCCTTCATTTATTCCCTTTTGGGATTTTTTGGCCTTTGCTAGATATTTAAGAGCTCATTCTATATTAGGTATCTCCATCTCATGCTATTTCTTTGGAGATTTCAAGCTTTTGGTTATAGAAGTTGGTTGGTTCTGTGTCTTTTCTGTGGAAAAAAATTTTTTTAAACAGCAAATGGAGACTTTTACACTTCACTTCATACAGGGCCTCAAAATGGGTCATGTCACTAACTCACCTGGACTTTGGGACCTCCTCCAGATACTCTAGAGACATAACTCATGATGTATTTGGCAGCCACTGTCTTTCCAGCACCACTTTCACCACTGAGGAAAGAAAGACAAAAATACCCACCCGTGAAGTGGATCACAACCGGTTCCCTCCCCCCTGACAAAACAAACAAACAAACAAAAACAAAAAAAGAAAGCAAGCATAAAGGTATTCAGTAATAAAGGCACAGCACTGGTTGAGAAACGCAAATCCATGCCAGGATGAGGTCACCTCCCTGACTTGTATGAGCAATATCAACATGGTTTGTGGACCAAGGTCTTGATAACGATCATGTCCGGAATAGACAATTAGGCATTCTAAATGCCCAATAATGGAGAACATGATTAGGAACATTATGGGATATCAGAAGGATGGAATATTATACAGAAATTACAAATGACAGGAAGATTGTAAACTTAGGGGGAAAAGCATAGGAAGTAATCAATTGAGTGAAATCAGAAAAAATTATATATGAAAACATGACTACAAAATGTAAAGAAAAAAAACACTGAAAAGAAAAAAAGACTAGAACTACCACAAAATATTAGTAGAGGTTCTGGTAAAGTGAAAGATACCATGGAAGACTCCTTTTAGTTCATTATTTCCCAAACTTTTAGTAACACATACATTACTTCTGTAATTAAAAAAAAAAAAAAAAAAGGAAACCGTAGGCACTCTCAGGTTTTAAACCTTGTGCCCTGAACTGGTACAAGCAACTTTATTTTAGAAGTTCTAAAATTAAATGATGAGGCAATATTAATCACATCCTGCATAACAAAGACTACCTTCCGTTTTGGTGGCCTCACTGCATGGGGAAACCCTTTTGTTAAGAGTGTATAGGCTGGTCTTCAAAATACCCGTTCTTCCTTTAAAATCCCCTTGAATTGATGATGACCTCAACTCACAACATGCTTAAGTCAGTCAGATTTCTCATCTCTCTGTTGGTTGCTTTGTGTTATCAATGGCTCACTCAAGAAAAGAGGAAACGTCTGCTTAGGGTACATCCAAAGCCAGGTGACCCCTTAGCATCAAAAGGAAACAAATAAATTTGGAAATAATTTGATGTTTTGAAACAAAACAAACACAAAAAGGATTAAGGTAACCATCAGAGCAAAACTCAGAACTTGGTGAATTTCCCTGACGTAACACACACTTAATTAGAGAGATTAGAGGGAAGAAGAAGGGAACAATACTCTTTGAGGGGCTCTGAATCCACCAATGTGACTTATTCACCATGTGAGTGCTTGGAGCCCCCGGTTTCCAGGTCACGTGACTAGGGAAAGCAAACTGAAGTTCCATAAGATGTGGTGGCAAGAAAAAACCAGCAAGTGTGGATGAAATGGCACACTGTTTATAGAGGACATGCTTACTTGCAGGCCCAAGGAGGTATAGCAAATATCTCGGCTCCATGAGGAAATGATCTATTTAAATGGTCCCTGTAATCAAGTGATTTATGTGCAAGACCCAGGGTCAAAACATGTACTCTTGCTTATTTGCAGCACAGGTTTTGTCGACAAATGAAACTCCATTTTATAATGTTGTAAATCATGTGAACGGTCAAGAATATTGTAAAATCCCAAAGTGCAAAGGTACAACCACCCAATCCAATAATCACACAGACATTTAAAATAACTAGAAAACTACGTGGCAACATACATAAAGACTGCAGCTAAAGTTGATGGCAACATAAGCAGAAGACAATGTATCTATAATGTGATCACAACTAAGTAAAAATAATGTATGGACAAGAATAGAAATGGAACAAAGAAAAAGAAGCATTTCTGACTTGGGGCGCCTGGGTGGCTCAGTCAGCTGAGTGTCTGATTCTTGATTTTGGGTCAGATCATGATCTTGGGATGGTGAGATCGAGCCCCACATTGGGCTCCGCGCTCATAGTGAAGTCTGCTTGAGATTCTCTCCCTCTGCCCCTCCACCTGCGCTCACATGTGCGCTCTCTCTCTCCCCCATAAATAGATAAATCTTCTAAAAAAAGAAATACTTCTGACTTATTGAAGGGTTTTTTTCTTTGGATGTGATTTCTCTTAATTGCTTAAATTTTTGAGATAGATAATTACTTATATATTTCAGATTTTTAAAAAAGCATTTCTAGAAAAAGTGGAACCACACAGCACAGTGATAATCAACACTGATCAATTTCTTTATTCTTCAACTTCCTTTATCACGATGAGTAAACATATTTTCATGTTCAGAATTCCTTGGAGCAAGCTGTGTGTGTGTGTGTGTGTGTGTGTCTGTGTGTCTGTGTAAGAGAGAGAGGGAAAAGGAGAAGCAACAAATCCTATTGGAATTATGAAATAAAAGTATAGCGATTCTTCGGTTAATAGTGTGATAGACACGAACTATTTTATCTCTTTGGTTGGAAGCAAAAGAACAGAAGAATAATGGAACAGAATTCATTTCATGTATTAAAATAAGTACGCCAGGTCCAATAATAGAACATCGACATTCTAGTAATTGTGGTATTTTTCAGAAGCTTTAAAATAATTAGTTCTGGCTGAACATTGACTGGAAGTTTCATTTCTTGGTTTCCATTTACAAACACTTAAAAAAAAGTTCTATTGATCAGAGGCTGGTAATTTGCTCAGAATATGGTACAATAATGGAATGTTACATAATTATCTGAAGCTTACAGTATATACAAGCATAACTATACTGGTCCTTTTGGGATGGCAAAATATTATTTCTTCCTCTGGACTAAAACGCAAGTTAAAAGAATGTGAAGGTATCAGACATTATACAGCATGCCTAAAATTATTTGCTTTGCATCTCACAAGAGTTAGGAAATTTGCTTTGCTTATGTTACAGGCAGTCTTTCTTAATTCAATTGCCTTCACTTGACTTCTAACGTGGACAAAAAAATACACTGGAAGTGTATGTGCTTTAAATTAGAAAAATGCCCCATTGGTCCCTAAACCCAGCAGCCTACCAGAACCCTCAAAGTAAAATGCTCATGTTTGGGCTCCTCTTCTGACCTGCTTCCAAACCCAGTCTCCAAGGACAGGCCCTAGAAATAAGATTTTTTTTTTAAAGATTTTATTTATTTATTTGACAGAGAGAGACATAGCAAGAGAGGGAACACAAGCAGGGGGAGTGGGAGAGGGAGAAGCAGGCTTCCCGCCAAGCAGGGAGCCCGATGTGGGGCTCGATCCCAGGACCCTGGGATCATGACCTGAGCCGAAGGCAGATGCTTAACGACTGAGCCACCCAGGCGTCCCTAGAAATAAGATTTCTTAACTCCGTAGTTCTTATATAACTGGCGGAAAGAGCCAAGCAAATTTAAAACAGTCAACAGAGACTTCATAGGAAATATCAATTCAAATAAGAAATAATGTTCTGTGTGCATTAGCTATAGAAATGGAAACACATGCTAAAATTTCAAAGAAATGGAAAGAATGTTCTGGGGGAAGAATCTATTTACAATGGTATATTAATAATTGGATCCAAGGACCATAATTGCTTTTATAAGCCTGAAAGTTATTCCTCACTTAAAAATCAATAGTGTTTTCAATTCACTTCAACTTCCTCTAGCAAATGTAAAAACATTTCCATCATATTTTTCAGGCAGATTTCCCATAGAATAAGGAGAGTCAATCTTTTCTACTGCTCGAAGATTCACCAATCTACTCCCATTTCCCCCTTCCTAGTCTCAAAATAATCTGTAACTTTTTAAATTATTATTATTTATTTATTTATCTGAGAGAGCAAGACTGAGAGCGAGCACACATGCATGTGAGCATAAGCTAGGGGAGGGGCTGGGGGAGAGAAACTCAAGCAGACTCTGTGCTGAGCGTGGAGCCCGATGCGGGGCTCGATCCCAGGACCCTGAGATCATGTCCTGAGCTGAAACCAAGAGTCGGACGCCCTGACTGAGCCACCCAGGGGCCCCTCTCTAACAGTTCTTACCACAGTAACTATTGTTCCCTTATAACTGATCAAGGTAATGTCATTGAAATGTTGCTTTACCAGCCTTAGATTTGTTTGCACTTTACAAAGGATAAACGCTTCAAACAAAAACTGTGTGTGCGTTTGTTTACCCTACATGTATTGTCTAAGCCCCACCACGTGCCAAGCTCTGGGCTGGAGGCTCGAAGGAGAGGTGGCTCCTGCCCTGAAGGGGCTCACCACCTGCTGGGGAAGGGGAGTGCACGCAGGCTGTAAGAAAACCGTGTAGATGGGGATGCAGTTTTAGGGACTCCTGGGGGCATGTATCCCTGATTGGAGCACATGTTAAGAAAAGATCCTTAAAGGAAGTCACAACTATTTTAAGTCTCAACAAGACACGTAACATTAGCCAGGTGGGGTGTGTGTACCCATGTGCAGTCGGACCCAGGGGTGAATGGTGAAGCCTGAGTCCTAGCTGGAGACAAAAACCCCACTGGGTGCGACTGAAAGGAAGTACCACAGGTGAAAAGAACTTGAAAGGGAGCTGGAGGGGGGAGGAGAGGGGCTGAAAGTTCCATGACAGTGCCTTGGGTATTGGTTTTGAGGAAGGACCATGGGCTCTGGTCAGAAGCAGTCAGTGTTTCTTATTTCATACAGACCAGACTCCAGTCCTTTCTGTATCATATTCATGAATTTTGCCTTTACTTCTCTTCTAAAGACCAACTGATCTATTACTTAGTATTTTTCTCTAAACTGAGTCAATTTACTTAAATTTATTTTAAAAAGGAACATATATATGGCTGCTGTATATAGAAAACCACGATGGCTTACCCCAAGTTGGCAACCCTAAAAATAAATACCACAAAAATAAAAGTTATTTGTGAAAATAATTCAAATTTCTACCAACACAGAATAGATAAATAAACTGTGACATATTAAAAAGTGGAATTCTGGGGGGGGGGGCGGAGAATTATAGTTACACTCTCCCAGTAAATTTCAGGAAATTTAATGTTGTGTGAAAAAAAAAAAAGCAAGCTGCAGAATACATGGAACGCATATAGTAGGATTCCATTTACATCAAATTCAACAGTGCAAAAAGACAGTCAAGAGGTTGGTTAGAGTAGCAAATGTAAGTAAGTGGTAACACCATAAAGAAAAGGGAAGGAGATATTTAAAATTCAGGACAATGGTTATCTCCCTGTGAACTGGGATGGGAAAGGAGCCAAGACGGACTGGAGAAAAGGAGGGGCAGCTCAGAGGATATTCTTTTTCTTTCCTTTTTTTAAAGATTTTATTTTTAAATAATGTCTACACCCCATGTGAGGCTCGAACTCACAACCCCGACATCAAGAGTCATATGCTCCACCAACTGAGACAGCCAGATGCCCCTCAGGGGATGTTCTTTTAACTTAAAGTGAAGTGGTGGGTGATCTTTTGGGATCATGGCTCTTTAAATGTACATGTATTTTATAGATATAATTTTAATGTCCTCAGTAGCTCACATGAACCATTTTGGAAGTGGTTGAATTCTAGCCGGCCTGCCAAAGGCCTTGAGCCTGAAGCCTACTCTCTTTAACAAAGAGATCAGCAAGAGGTTTGAAGACATACCAGCACAAAACAGACTTACTCTCTGATAGAAGCAGGCACATTGAAATAAAACTAAACATGGGCTCGTCCTCTGTGCGTACTTCAATACCATGTACCCCCTGCATGGCTGAGAAGCGCTGCGATCATCAACGGGAAACAGGGGTGGAGCACGGAGGCCAAGCTGAAAGGAGGTGGCCAGGTCAGAAGGGTGTGCAGGATCCAGGCGAGGGGAATGAAGGCCTCCATGACGGCAGGGTTGGTGGCAAAAGATGTAAGAGGGTAAACTCCTGTCCCATTAGGGAGTAACATTGGGTTTTGACAGAAGATAGGTAAGAATGAATGAAGAATGACATCCTGGTTTGGGGCCTCGGGAGCCGGTGGATACTGTATCGCTAAGGTAAGAGTTTCTATAACCCCCAGGGCAGGGTTGGGGGTTATATCATGTGGTTGTAGGACCCCAGAGACTGAGGATGCAGAGCAGTGAAGGGCATTTGAAGGGCCACCCACAAGTAGGGGCCAGTGGGCAGAGCCATGGGGAGGTTGAGGGGAGCGGGGAGGTAATGAATGGAAGAGACAGCTGGTGATTGGAGGACTGATTAGATTGAGCACATAAATTAGATTGAGCAATAGACAAATACATTGAAAATAATGTGAAACAATACTCTCGTTGTCAGAAAAGTGTTAGCAAATTTGAAAAGGAGAAAGAACCCTGAAGTGCTGGATCGGTGGTATTAAAGGCATCCACTTTAACTGCTGGAATGAAAGTTATCAGTACACACACACAAAAACTTTGTGTGTGTGTGTGTGTGTGTGTGTGTGTGTGTGTGTGTGTGTGTGGTATGTATAGTGGGCATAGCGTGTGTATATGTATTTATTATATATATATAATAAATAAATAGAAGGGACCAAGGCTTCTTGGAGAAATGGCCAATTCAAAAGCTGGGCCAGGGAAAATGCAAGCTGAGCCTAGAACACGTAGCTGTGTCAAAAAGTACAAAAGTACAGTGTCTGATGTAGACATGTCAAGCCCACAAGAGCCAGTTTGAAAGGGCTCCCGCTGATCGAGGTCATGGTAGTAATGGACTATGATCATTGAATATAGTCCATACATACTGCCATAAAACAAGATAAATCAATAATAAGGGAGAAGGGAAAACTCTTCCTTATCACAGAGTGCCCACTAAGGAACAAAGAAGAAATGATGGAAACAGAGCATCACCATTTGGCACCTGTCATTTAAGTGACTGATGTGGGCCAGAGTCATCAATGGATTCTACGGTGGGTGGAGGTTTAATGAGGAGCAGGATGCTGCCATAATCTCAAAACAGGCCCACAAAACGCTAACATGTCCTAAAAGAAAATATGGTGAACTTAGTCAGGAGGAACACAGCAGACATGCCCAGGCCCAACCAGTTGCTCAAGAGCACAGTGTTGTTTCTAAGGAAGTCCTGCTCAGCAGGAATGACCTGAGTCTGGTCAGAAGGAATCACGAGACAGACCCAAGCTGAAGTCAGCCTACTGAATTTAACGCCTGAACTCTTTAAAACTGTAAAAAGCAAGAAATACACATATTGGATAAACCTGCAATGTGTCCCCTGCAATCTGAGGAACTGTTCCAAAATGACAGCGTCTGAAGAGACATGTATTCCTGGAAAGAAACCCGGGACAGAATAGAAAGAGGGGCGCCTGGGTGGCTCAGTCGTTAAGCGTCTGCCTTCGGCTCAGGTCGTGATCCCGGGGTCCTGGGATCGAGCCCTGCGTTGGGCTCCCTGCTCGGTGGGAAGGCTGCTTCTCCCTCTCCCACTCCCCCTGCTTGTGTTCCCTCTCTCGCGGTGTCTCTCTCTGTCAAATGAATAAATAAAATCTTAAAGAAAAAAAAAAAAAGAATGGAAAGAGACATTTAGGGGAGAACTGGTAAAATGTAAATGGGGTCTGTGGGTTAGGTGGCACTGTACCCATTATCAGCGTCCTGATTTGGAGTATTATAACTGGTTAGGTAGGAAAACATCTTGTTTTTAGGAAATACACACTGGAGAGTTTAGGGGTGATGAGTTATCACTTCTGCAGCTTGATCTTAAAAGTTTCAGAAAAATATTAATATAATTGGTAATATCAATCATTGTGTGTGTCTGGGTGCATCTGGTTGGAGGAAGAGGTGGGAGAGAGCGTAAATGTGGTCAAATGTTACCAGTTGGGGAAACTAGGTGAAGAAGACACAACAGTTGCTTGGTTCATTCTGCCCATTTTTCTGTACAACTGGAATTATTTCAAAATAAATTGTTTGAAAGAGAGTTTATAGGAAACGTTGCAAATCTGAGGATGGGGAGGAAGAAGTAGAGGGAATATTTGTTCACCTGTGTACATGTGAAAAAAATATATATATTTTCCCCGTTTTAAGTCGTGTTGATCGGTGGCTAATAGGGATAGGCAGCAGATGGGTGAAAATGTGAGTCTGAAGCAGAGGGAAAGGTTCTGGATGAGAATACCAGGATGTGAGTGAGAGTTAAGTGGGACTAGCAAAGAGAAGCATGCCTGAGCACAGACTGCACTGGGACCTTGGGCACTGCAGTGGCCACTAGTGGTTCCCCCTCGAGCTCTTTTCCCCACTTCCCTTTCCCTGACAATTTCCTGACTTGGTTCGGGTATCTCGCCCGGTACACCAGATAGAGAAGCTGGTCCCATACTCAGCTGAGCCCATCTGCACCTGACCTACCACCCCCAGCAATTCAACAGTCCATATTAACAAGGTTGCCCCATTAGACTCAAGGGAAGGACTCATGGGAGAGGCTCCTCTCCCCTCTAGGATGTAAGGAGGAACGTTACTCTGATTGCCCCTGGTAGCCATCTGCAACCACCAAGGGGAACAGGAACAAATCTTAGCATGTCTGGACTGTGAAGCAGAGAGCTGGAAAGAACCTGGGTCCTTGATGACATCAATGGACCATGGAGCCACCAGCCCTGAGGTCTCCACAACCTCTGCGTGTTCTGTTATGCGGGATAATAAATTGCCTTAATTTCTCAGACAGTTTGAATCAGATTTTCTGTTGCTGGCAGCTCAAAGCGTATCAAGTGAAATGGGGACCACTGACATTTCGGGAGCTCTGGGGAAGAAACTCCCCATGGAGAGCAAGCTGGCAAGACTGGAGGGGCAGGAGGGAAGGGGGCGGATGAATGCAGCATCCCGGGAGCCGAGGGAGCTGGAGGCTGACTGTGGCAACATGGTGGGGAGACCAAGAAGACAATGAAGTTCTGAAATCTTCCTGCTGGGACCGATTCTCTCAAACCCTACTTTGGGATATAGGGACATATTAGTATTGAACTTGACTCTTAGTTCAAAATGTATAACCCAAGGGTAAAAAACACAGAGATAGTTAAAAAAATTTCTTTCCTAATTCTAGAGTTCAAAAGATGAACATTGTGTGTCTGAGAAATAGTCCAGAAGATGAGAAATAACATCAATTCCAAAGGAGATTTGAAAGGAGCAAACTAGTGGATGTAATCATTGTAGCACTGGCCCGTGAGTGAGCAGCTCAGGCACGTCAGGGACCGTTGTACGGGCTTCACATCCATCAATCACTTGACCTGAATGATAGCCCTGTGGGGTAGGTGCTCTGATCCCCTTTCTTTGATGAGAAATGCTACACAACTCGCTCAGGGACACACAGCTAGTGAGAGGCATTGCTAGTAGGAAAGGAGCCTGGCTCTACTGCTTCGGATCAGGGCACATATTTAAAATCCTCATATGGGTTAGCTGGTCGATTAAAATCAACAGTGTTTTTGCAAAGTCACTCCATGAATAGCACGGTTCATAGCATAATCAAACCTTTCACTACACCCGAGTCTGTACTGATAGACACCTCTTTAATTAAGGCTTCTGCCCAAAACATTTATTATCTCACACACAGTGGGAAGGAACAAATAATAGCCTGAATCCCTGCGATCACATGACAACATGTGATCAAGAAGGAGAAACACATCAGAGAAGGTTCGGGACAGCCTTTTCCAAAGATCCAGTTCACACATTCCCTTCCTGGCAGCCTTCCTGGATCTGGGCAAGAGGCAGGTGTGAGGGGAAGCATCTCTGTTGCTCACCTGGGGGACTGCAGGGCAGCAGAGAAAGGGGTGATCTCTCAGATCCTGTCCTGACAGGGAAAAATAAATCCTCAAGTACGTGCAATAGCTAAGTGTGTAAAATACAAAAATCACACAGACCGGCCAAAGCTACTGAGTAAATGATAAAAATCCATTCTTTAACAAAATGAGAAAAGTGTGAACAAGACACAGAGCTCCTATTTCTTCCCAATTAGTATTGTCAAGCAGACACAATGTTCACCTACAGTCTGCCAAGAAAACGGCCTCATGGCAGCACTCTTCTTGGCTCAGGCTGACGCAATAGGGAGCCGAATGTTTAGTCTGAAGACCAAGTTTGAGCCCCAGCTCAACTACTTATTAGCTTTGAAATTCTTTTCAGTGTTATTAGCAGATACTTTACAGCACTCCTTAACAGTTAGTTTAAAAACATTTTGGGGGCGCCTGCGTGGCTCACTCGGTTATGTGTCTGCTTCTGGCTCAGGCCATGATCCCGGGGTCCTGGGATGGAGACCCATGGCAGGATCCCTGCTCAGTGGGGAGTCTGCTTCTCCCTCCCCCTCCACTCGTGCTCTCTCTCTCTCAAGTAAATAAAATCTTTTAAGAAAACCCATATTTATGTGTATTTCTTTATTTGGCTTTCCCTATATTCCTTTAAGGCATTAATTCTCTTTTTTAGATGAAGCGACTGAAGAAGCTTGCAGAGGTCAGACACTTTATATAGAACAGAACTGAGTCCACCCTGTGACTCAGCCCTCGAGGTCTTTCGTTCCACTACACCACGTGACCGTGGCTGCTAACAGATTATCACCCAGATAACCTGACACCTGCCGGCTCAGCGCATCAGGGAGAAGTGGAAAGAGTGTAATAATGGAGCCAGGCAGTCCTGGCTCGGTGTGTGGCTTTGCCACATTGCAAACGTGAGATGTTTAACATGGTTCCTTTACCTCTGAGACTCAATTTCTTGATGTGCAAAAAAACGGGGGTAGTTAACACCTCGTCTGCCAAGTTGTAACTGATATAAGTGAAAGATGTTGAGACTTAAAGCAGGGACCCAAAAAGGGGCTACTATTATGATTTTGGATAATATATTAATACGCTAGTGAGTCAGCCTTCCTGAATAACATTCTTTGGTGATAAAGGAATTTCTACAATCACACAGGCTGGAAGGTAAGAGTTGCATCGAGCCTGGGGGAAAGGGGAGATTTGAGGTGGTGCTCTTCAAGCCCACAGCCAGAGTGTTCGCATGCAGACCCCAGTCCGGGGTGTGAGCTGACAGGGCCTCCCAAAGCCAGGCCAAAGGGACAGGGAGCCTCAAAGGCCAGGGCTGCTGGGATAAACAAGAAGCTAGGTGGACCAAGAGAAACAGAAGTGTTCCAATGCTAATAATAAAAGGTTCCTGAAATACATCAAAGACAGGAAGGTAGCTTGAGATTCCATGAGACACTTGATGGTGCAGAGACAGGACACAAGCCAAATGTTAGAGGTGCTCTGATTTTTTTTTTTAATCTTTCCATCTTTAACCTTTATTACTCCAAATCTTAGGGATCCCAAATGCAAAGTGTCTTTTGAAGCAGATAATTCAGAAATCTTAGACCCAACAGTGACAGCTATTTCCTTTTCCTCTATGAAGATTTTCATATTCAATCAGTCACCAAATGCTAGTGATGTAGCTTCAAAATATCTCTCATGCCTTTATTTATGTCTAAAACAGTATTTATCTGGCACGGATGCAACCTGCCAAGACTTTACAAACTGGTGTTGGACACATTAAGGACAGAATGCCCTAGTCTCTGGAAAACAACTGCAGCAGAGTATTTCAAGCAAAAAATAAAATTAGGAACTGCACCCAATGCGATGCTTTCAAATTGACAACACGGTTTTAAAACAAGCCAGGATGGCAAGAGCTGATGTGGGCCTAAAGTGATAGGAATTCATTTTGATAGCAATAAAAAGGTCACATACATGTTCTCCACAGCCCCATATTTCCCCACAGAGGTCACCTGGCAAGGGCCCCAGAAACGGCTCCGGCCACACTGCCGAGCTCTTGCCTGGTAATATAGAGACGGTAAAGAACAAACGAAAAACTTACTGGTTCTCCTTCCCCTTTTACCACACGATTTACCTTTTACCACATGATTATTTTATTTATTTGTTTTTTTAAAGACTTTATTTATTTGAGAGGGAGAAAGAGACAGAGAGAAAGAGAGAGAGAGAGAGCATGTGAACATGAGCAAGGGGAGGGAGAAGCAGACTGTCCACTTAGCAAGGAGCCCGACACCGGACTCGACCTCAGGGCCCCAAGATCAGGACCTGGGCCCAAGGCAGACACTTAACCAAGTGAGCCACCCAGGTGCCCCCACATGATTATTTTATTAAATAGATGGGCAACAATGTCTCTGGGAGATCCAAAGGCATCCCATATGTAGTTCTCTAACACAAATCCAAATTCTGCATTTTGTAGTATGGAAGACGAATGAGCTAAGCGGATATGGGTGGCCATGTACTGGACCCACTGGTGTCTACTTGTGTCTTCAGGAGCTCATCATTGCCAATGACACTGAAGGAGCTTGAGTGATTGTGGGTTTGTCTGGTTTTTTTTTAACAGCGATAAAATATGCTTTTATTTACTTTGCTGAGTTAGAGGGTCGTAAAAAAGAATATTGCTCGAGTGGTTGTGTTTATCTGTTGGCACTGTCCAGAGTCCCTGTGTCCGCCCTGTCCTCTTAGTGCTTCACAGGCTTACTGAACACATCAGCTCACACACCAGTTTCCTCTTTGTCTTCCCAGCTCAGGTCAGGGCCTCCTGACCTCACCAGCTATCTGTATGCTCTCAATATCCCATCGACTTACTTTTGTCAACCAGCCTTTTGTGCATCATGTCCCTGCTCAGAGACCTGCAAGATACCAACGAGGCCCACAGGCTTACCCCAGATCACCCAGCCCATCGTTCAAGCACACTTACCTCCCCAAATCAACCAACCCGGCACTGCCACACAAATGCTACATTGGCTATAACAGAGAAACAGAAGTAGAACTGGCCCACAAGGGGCGCCTGGGTGGCTCAGTCGTTAAGCGTCTGCCTTCGGCTCGGGTCATGATCCCAGGGGTCCTGGGATTGAGCCCGGCATGGGGCTCCCTGCTCAGCGGGAAGCCTGC
This sequence comes from Eumetopias jubatus, assembly GCF_037043125.1. Lineage (NCBI taxonomy): Eukaryota > Metazoa > Chordata > Mammalia > Carnivora > Otariidae > Eumetopias > Eumetopias jubatus. The sequence continues at coordinate 99,777,505 of NW_028274813.1, forward strand.
TTCTCCCTCTCCCACTCCCCCTGCTTGTGTTCCCTCTCTCTCTGTCAAATAAATAAATAAAATCTTAAAAAAAAAAAAAAAGAAGAAGAAGAAGAACTGGCCCACAAGTAATGTACAAGGACGATTTGTCAATAGAAACCTTTAACAACCACACGGATAGCCTCCTCACTTTCTCCCCGTCACACAATGTGAGTTCCAGAGGCTCTCAAGCCATTCATGTTTTCTTCCTCCTACACATCCAGCGGGGAGGGCTCAAATCAAGTCCCAACATCTCCGTGACACCTTTGCTGACTGTTTTAGGCCAAAGTGATCTCCCCCTTACATAAAAGTGAACAGCACTTACAGCTTATTTCAAGTGTTCCAGTTTCAAAAGTATCATGAAATAAACATTTATCGTGTACCAGAGAACCCAAGAAGCCTAACATCAGTTTCTAGTCATCAAGCATCGAAAAACTACTTAAAATAAGCACATGCAAATTAAATAATCATAATACGAAGTAGGTGAAAATGAGGGTTATATGAAGTGCTACTGAAATTCAGGAAATGGAGAGATCACTGGCTTGAGATTGATGAGAAGCGGGGGAACTACCCAGGCAAGGACTTGGATGCAGAAGTGAACCTTACCCACTGGAGGGAAAAAAAATAGAGTAATTTGGTTAGAGTAGCAGAAAATAGAGTGGGAGGTATCCCAAGGTAGGGACTTTGGTCTCTACTCAAGTTAGGGGCTTTGGACTGAACTAGGCAATGGAGAGCCACTGAGATATTTTGTCAGAAATGAACACAGTTTAAATGATACGACAGTTTAAGAGCATTCATCTAGCAACCATGTTTGGAAGAGGGTAGGTGAGGGAGTAAGTTTTGGGGTAAAAATAAAAAGAACCATTATGAATTTGTGAAATTTGAGATGCTGTATGTCACATAAATGGGATTATTACAACAATAACTTGTGCTTCAGGCAGGAGTTAGTAAACTTTTCCCATAAAGGCCCAGATATGGTCTCTGTCATTACTCAACTGTGCCATTTTAGCACAGAAGCAAACATAATATGGACACAAATGGATGTAGCTTTGTTCCAGTGAAACTTTATTTACAAAAACATGCTATGGGCCATAGTTTTTGAACCTACAGGTTAGGAGAAAGGCCTACACTCAAGATACAGGCTCTCTCATTTCTCGTAACTGGAGTTCTCTCTCATGTCTTCGTGTAATATGCAACCGTTAACACCCATTTGCTAAGAATGACCCCAACTTTTAGTTGAGAAGAACTCAATATGCCTCCTTAAAAATTTGTCAAAAGAACATATCCATTGAAACTTTTCAAGATAGCTTCTTAAACAGATATTAATCGTGTACATCATCAAGAGATTTCCTAAATTCTGAAAAGATAAAGAAAATGAATCTTTATTAAATGTTTACTTAATAATTATTAGAATTCTATTATTTCATATAGGTCAACTTTATAATACACTGTTATTTTTATGTGCCAAATACGTGTAATTTTTTATAGCACGAGGGTATCTTTGATAAATGCACATATTTTAAACTACACGGCTTGCAAGGAACATAGTATGGGGTGAAAAGCAGGGTTATCTGGAAAACTGACCTGCTGGCTTCCTCTATTGATGAAGGCTTCTTTAACTGAATGCACCAAATGCACGAATCAATACACACCCGTAATTCCCTCACACGTGTCCAGGGCTAACAAGTAAATCAAGATATAGAAATGGCCCAGGTATGGCCATCTAGTGTAGACATGCATCTTCACATAAGGAAGAAATTGAGATTCATTCACATACTCATAAGGTCATGTTCGTTCAGTAAGTCCATCTGTCTGTCTTCTACTGATGACAAAGCACACTCATCAGCCTCCTGGGTTGCAGAAGGCATCATGGCCAACAACCTATAAAGGATTAGGTTAAAACAAGCATCTGTGGTTTGCGGGGGGAGAAGACCTTTACCATAGGTGCTCATGTCCTAGATAACTAACCTTTCCTCACAGTATATGGTAGCCTTATCGCCTCCATGGAAATGTGGGACATTTGAGACACAGAGAAGTGTCACTGACAGTAGGGTGTAGAGAAAGTGCATGGGGTTTAAAGTCAGACAGGGCGAAGTTCAAACAGAGATTCTGCCACATACTAGTTGGAGGATCTTTTGAGTTCTCTTAAGCCTTCTTTTCTGGATGAAACCTTGAGAAACAATAATACCGAGACCCAGAGCAGCTGTGAGGAGGGTGAGGCAACCTGTGCAGAGAGCGCCCAGCAGAGGGCCGGCACTCGGGGGGGGGGGGGGGTGCGCCTTGCCTGCGCTAGCGGTGTGTCAACACAGGAGGTGACTAGGAATCAGGATTCCAGTTGCCTTAATCTTGGTTCTCAACTAGAAAAATTGGGGAGCTTGAATAAAGATACTGATGCTCTGGGCCCAACACCACAAATCAGTTGAAACAGAATCTCTGGATGTGGAGCCCAGTTACCTGTATGGCCGCTGAACTAATAAGGCAATTCAGGAATTGGAAATCTTTACCCCTGGAAAGTTAAATTAGAGAATGCAAGGGACGGTGGAGGAAAGTAGCATCGAGAGCAGCCACTCTCCTGGCCCACCTGCCAGTGGGCTGTTGAGGAAGACTCGCGGAACACCTAAGGCAAATCCTGGGTGTTTATTCCTGACGAGGACTTGACCTGACGGATGGCAGGGGCTGGCAGGAGAGTGTAGGTTAGTAAAAAGGAGCTGACCTACATGGGAGTCAGGCCAGTAAAATAAACAGCAGAAATGATGGGTTTTCCCCAGGCAAACAGACCCCTGAAGAGCAGAGCAACACCCTACTTTGCTGTCAAAGTAGATAGAGGTAGGGCCATGATCTGATGACATGAGCCAATATGATCATCCCTCTGCCCTGAATTCCACCCTGTAATGGGAATCTGGCTCCCCTCATGGACTCAGTTCCAGGGAAATAATTACCTGAGCTGTCCAGGGCAGAATTCTCCTATAAAATCATGAACTAAAGTCTAATTCACACTCATTCGTAAGTATAGTTGGCCAGAGTCAGTCTCCCTGAGGCTGCTCAAGTCCAGCTATTTTGACAAATCAAGTCTATAAACGTTTGCAAAACTCAGGACCAAAGCTTGGATGGAGGCCTGTACTTGAGAAAGCAGCCTGTCTTCTTTCTTGAGTTCTTTCTTTTTAAATTCAATTTGCTACACTGATTTCTAGTCCTGGAATAGTCAACCGCCAATCCATCCTGTCACCATATCCACCTCTTAGGAAAACATGAGTAAGTCTGGGAGGAAATCGATAACACTGCCTCTATGTGCTGCCATCGTCCCCTGTAAAAAGTGTACATTTCATCATGTAGACAAAGTCCCACCTGGGAAATTGGGAGGTGAAGGTCCAAAACAACATGGGAGAGATGAGGTCATCATGAATTTTTTTTTCTTCCTAATGAAATGATTCTAAAAACTCCCCGTCTTACCAGCCATGACAGAAGCCCTTAATGCAAGGAGCAGGCTTCTCTTCCAGCCCCCAGGAAAATGGGTTTGTTTTCTGTTCCCAAATGCATTCAGGCAAGCAGCATTCCACTCAGCCCCCAGCTCTCCCAGCATCAGTGGCTGCAAACTTGGGCCTCTTTACTGAAAACAGCCTTTCCCTGCTTTCCCTTCCCTCCAGCATTATCTGGAAGAAAGAGCTCCAAAACCGGGAGAGACCTCAGAGGTCATCTGGTCAGTAAGTTCACCCATAGAGGAAGAACCTGAGGCCCAGACAAGTGTTAGGTTTGCTGCCCGGGATCCCAGGGCTGGGGAGATGGAACCACAGCATCTCAGAGACAGCAAAACTACTTTCTGAAAGCAGATGAACCACAGCTCTTAGGTAGTAAGGAATTAACACAAAGAAGAGGTCAGGCCTTCTGCCTCACAAGGGAATCTCTAGGGCCCTTGGAATATCCTGCCTGACTTGAGTGCCTCTGTTTGCCTGGGGGCTTGGGGAACTGGACAATGATTTATAAGGGCTTTGGAGAGCATCACATAAGTACTGACCCTTGGAGGAACTAGAGACTACAGGTATTAGCCCGAAACTTCATGGGGGGCTGGAGACTAAACGCAGCATGTGATTGAGCCCAGATTAAAACTCTGAACAACAAAGGTTTGGGTAAACTTCCCTGGTTGGCAAGGCTACTGCCAACTCACACATCATAACTGGAAGGAGGTAACACCATCCATGACTCCAGGGGGAGAGGATGACCAGAAGCTTCACACCTGGACCCCTCCCAGACCTTCTTTTGTTTGCTTCTGATGTGTATCTTTTTGCTATAATCAAACTGCAACCGCAAGCCCAGCATTTTTTTAAGTTCTGTGAGCCAATCTGGTAAATTATTGAGGTGGTGGGAACCCCTGAACTTGTAACCAGCTGGTCAGAAGTGAGGGTGGCCTGGGAACTCCCAAACTTGCAGCCGGTGTCTGAAGTGCAAGCAGCCTTCTGCAGGACTGTGCCTTAACGGTGAAGTTTGGCCTAAGTCTGGGTAGTTAGCGTCAGGAGCCAAAGCAGCTCTTTGTTCTACCATCTCCTGCATTATAGCCCAGCCGCCACCACAGAAACCTCGGAGCAGGGTCTTCAAGTCTTTGCCACCTGAACAGCTGAAAAGGGATTCTAGAAAAGGCACAGGTCCGGCTTCAGTGCCCGCGTACCTGCAGTGACGGTGAGGGCGATTTTGAATGGGGGAGATGTGGGCTGGGTCCCTGAAGCAGCTTCCAGACTTGTGAAGCTCAGGCAACAAGACCATTCCCTTCTTCCTCATCTCACTAGGGTCCCGGAAGGAAGGACAAAAGGCAAGGGAGTGTATCAGAAAACTCACCCTAGGTTCGGGGTGGGGGGGGTGGGTGAGCCTGGTGATGGGTATTAAAGAGGGCATGTTGTGCGTGGAGCCCTGGGTGTTATGCACAAACAATGAATCATGGCACACTACATCACAAACTAATGATGTAATATATGGTGATTAACATAATAAAAATTTAAAAAAATAAAATCCAACTTCATCTTTTCCTAAAAAAGAAAAGAAAACTCACCCTATATTCCCTCCTTTAATTCTGGTCAAGAAAACACCTCCCACCTATCTACTGGTCAGTGACCTCCACTTGGGGTCACAGAAGCATTTCCTGCTAAGCAATAACTCATCAGCACCCATGTATCCCTCCCAAAGGGGCTTAATCTGCATCTAATTAAGTATGTAAATCTAACTTCCAATTTACAGAAAATCCAGTTGAAGGAATTAGTGTAATGAGACCATCAGGGAACAATTAGACAAATCTAGAAGGTGTGTCTGTAAGGAAATGGGGTTGCTCTCTTCACCAGTCAACATCATGAAAAAACAATGGTGGGAGTAGGGAAACTATGGTAGAATAAAAAAAAAAAAGAAAGATTCACGGTCACATGCATCCAGTGTTCCTTGATTTACATAAACCGGCAGGTAAGGACATGTTTGTAACAATGAGAGAAATTGAATGTGGACTGCTTGTTTTTAGATGATATTAAATTACTACTAATTATTTAGTTGTGATAATGGTCCTGGTGCTAAGAAAGATAATGTTGTGTTGTGTGTGTGTGTTTTTTTTTAAGATTTTACTTATTTATTTTATTTTTTTATTTTTTAAAGATTTTATTTATTTATTTGACAGAGAGAGACACACAGAGAGAGGGAACACAAGCAGGGGGAGCAGGAGAGGGAGAAGCAGGCTTCCCACGGAGCGGGGAGCCCGATGTGGGGCTCGATCCCAGGACCCTGGGATCACGACCCGAGCCGAAGGCAGACGCTTAACGACTGAGCCACCCAGGCGCCCCTCTACTTATTTATTTTAAAGAAAGAGAAAGAGAGGGATAGAGAATCTGAACTGGACTCCACCCTCAGCTTGGAGCCCAAGGCAGGGGTCAATCCCTGATCACTGAGATCAGGACCTGAGCTTAAACCAAGAGTCAGAGTGCTTAACCAACTGAGCCACCCAGGCACCCCAGAAAGGAAATGTTTTTATTTTCCAGAGATATATACGGAAATATTTAGAGGCAAAATGTCACAAAGTCTCTATTTACCTTGAAATACCTGAAATCTATATTTACTTTGAAAGGCTTCAGTGTTTTTGTTTTACAGCTTTGACTTTGGAATCATGTAAATGTTTTATAGAATTATAAAACAAAATTAAAATTAAAAAAGTTTAAACCCCTAAAATCCAAAATAAAATAAATGAACCTGTTAGGTTAGGTTGGCACAAATGACACAGAAAAGGATTATTTTAAGTGACTTTTAAAACCCAGTATTTTAACTGTACATCCTATGGACAAAAAGAACTCAGTATTGCTATTAATAATATTGGTAGTTATTTTAAAGCATTAACCAAACTACTTATTTGCTTTATCTATTATATATGTTTACTCATTTATATTTATACTTTTTACACACACAGTATAAAGCAAATAATTGTGATAATGTCATCAGGAACCAAGATTTTCAGGGTAAGAAAAACGGGGTATAGGGGCACCTGGGTGGCTCAGTCGGTTGAGTGTCTGACCCTTGGTTTCAGCTCAGGTCATGATCTCATGGGTGGTGGGATCAAGCCTAGAGTCAGGCTCCATGCTCAGTGCTTGAGATCCTCTCCCTCTGCCCCTTCCCCAACTCGCACATGGGCTGTCTCTAAAATAAATGGATAGATCTTAAAAGAAAAAAATGGGGTACAAATACAAATATCAAAGAAGCAAAAACCCTATACTCTTAAAAATGAACTGGAAATTATCAGTATGAACTCATGTTTCATTGTTTTTCTTTAAAAAGTTTTTTTTTTTTTTTTTTTTTTTTTGGCTTTTAGCACTCTTAGTGACAGATTGGTGGTCTCTAAATGCCATTTCCCAATAAAATGAACCAGGACTTTTTGGTGATATGGCTGACTTGAGGGCTCAGCAGAAAATATACAAGAAAGCCTGATTTTTTTTTTTTAAGGATTTTCTTTTTAAGTAATCTCTACACCCAACGTGGGGCTTGAACTCAAATCCCTGAGATCCAGAGTCACATGCTCCACTGACTGAGCCAGCCAGGCGCCCTGAGAACCTGGCATCTTTTTTTTTTTAAGTTTTTTATTTTTATTTTTATTTGTTTGAGAGAGAGAGAGAGAGAGAGACAGCGAGAGAGGCAACACAAGCAGGGGGAGTGGGAGAGGGAGAAGCAGGCTTCTCGCCGAGCAGGGAGCCCAATGTGGGGCTTGATCCCAGGACCCTGGGATCATGACCTGAGCTGAAGGCAGACGCTTAACCAACTGAGCCATCCAGGTGCCCCAGAGCATGGCATCTTAAATAAGGACACTATCAAAGTCTACTCAGGTCACATCAAAGGGACATGGGAGCCAATACAAACAGCTCTCAATGGCCGAAGACAGGACCATTTGAGCCCCAAAGAAAATCACCATGTAAGTATAAACAGGTAAGATATTTAAAATCCATTAGTTTGGAAAGATACTGAAAACAACAGTTTACTTTGGGAGGTTGATAGGGCATCAACTCATTGCTTCAAAAACTGGTAAATAAAGACAACAAATCAAGCCTTGTATCTCGTTTTCCCACATAAATTGTATTTTAGGGTAACTAAATAAAAGAATTCCAAGTAATAAACATAGAAAGAATATCAGAATTAGAAAATAACTATTTTTCAACCACTAATTAAACCATGATGTGAGATGAGAATTTATAATGGATGGACCCACTGGTCATCTGAACATCACACCAAGAAAGACCAACAGGCATTAAGTGTGCAGCATCACAGATGAAACGTTTTTGCCAAAATAGTAAATCTGAACCTGATCAAACTTTTAGATCTAATGACAAATTTACAGGAGATACAGGAGACAGTGCAATGTGACAGTACACAACCAGCTAATCCCAGACTGTGGAAAATTCTGCAGGACAGCCAACTTTTTCTTTAACAAACAAGTGCCAGGAAAACAAAAAGATGAAACTGTTAATGATTCGGAGACTTGCGATACATACAGCCAAGTGCCATGGGTGAGCCTTGTCTGGAACCTGAGTAAAAACAAACCAACTATAAACAAGACATGGAATTGGAACACTGGTAACATTAGATAATGTTAAAAGAATTATTCATTTTTCAGGTATGGTAAGAATGATCGTTGAGAAGCACATTCTAATTCAGTGACAAGTGAAATGATGCTCGACCTAGGATTTGCTTTAAATAACCAAGCAGGGGGGGCGCCTGGGTGGCTCGATGGTTGAGCGTCTGCCTTCGGCTCAGGTCCTGATCCCGGGGTCCTGGGATCGAGCCCCGCATCGGGCTCCCTGCTCAGCGGGGAGCCTGCTTCTCCCTCTGCCTTGGTCTCGCCCCCTGCTCATGCTCTCTCTCTCTCTGTGTCTCTGTGTCTCAAATGAATAAATAAAATTTTTCAATAAATAAATAAATAACCAAGTAGGGGCAGGATAGAAGGACCAGAGAATTGGCCATCTAAGTACTATCTGTACAAGCTGAGTGACAGATCCACAGGAGCTTATTATAATACTCTTTCTCATCTTGCCTTTGTTTGTAAATACCCAGAGCTTAAAAATTTTCGAAAGTACTTCAGTTAAAAAATGCAAGAACTAAAAAGATGAATGCAAATATGACAGAATGTTAATAACCGCCAAGTTCTAAGTGATGCGAGTACGGATATTTATATTTTCTGTATGTCTGAAAATTCATAATAGTAAATAAAATCGTGAAAGCACTTCAACCCAGCAAAGACTCAAGAGTTGGCTCAGGTTAGAAGGATTCTGAGATGTAGCCACAGACACCCAAGTCCGGTGTTTGCCAGGGATGCCCTCAGAAGATTAAAAGCAAATGACAAAGTATACCAAAAAAGTTCGAACTTGAACTACTCAATTACTAAGGAAAGGAAAGAGACTTAGGGAAAAGGACTCCAGCTGACAAAAATAGGAAGCACACTTACTGTACTCCTGATAAAGGATCTCCATTTCAGAGTGAAGCCATGATCAAGTGGGAAGAGAGATGTTTTATGATGCTAGTGCAGGGCCCAATCACAGAGAGGTCAGGCTAGCACCATGCGTCCTCCAGCCTAATGCCCTCAGCTACAGGAGTATAAACCACAACCCCATGGAAGAAAAATTTTTTATGATTTGGAGTTATAAAATAACCCAAGACAAAGCAGACGGCCTGTTTGTTTCTCAGGTACGTCAACCAGCTTCTGACACCAATAGCTATAGAAAAAGCACTGTTCCTTGACCATGAATGCTAACTCTGGCAGGGTCTCACGCCCTCTATTCCTAATAAGGCTCTTTCCCGTACCTGATGATGACACACTGGTTCTCTCTGTCAATGATCATGTTTCTGTACATATTATCTGCAAGAGCATAGATATGTGGTGGGTTTTCATACTGTGCCTAGAGAAGCAAAAAACAAAAGCAAAACCATGGTCAGATAGAGCAACACATCACATTTCTTTTCTTGGTCTTAGCAATGGATTTGCTCCCGTACAGTTCCAATCTTAAGGCTTGCGTAACACAGGAATTCATAAACTTGCCTAGGTCATCAGGAGTTACACCTAAGAAAATGAAGATGGGCCTGGGAAGGACTCCTCCATCAGCAAGAGTGTGATTCAGCCTTCAGACGTGAAGACATCTTCAGATACTCCGGCACCACACCCTTCCTCCCAACACGCCTCTGCAGATGACAATTCCATTTCTAAATGTTTCTGAAGACATCTGGGCAACAGGTCTTAAGAGAGGCCTACCAAAAACCTGGATCTGACTTTTACTAGAATTCTAAATTCCTACGTAATTTTTTTCTAAGAGGGAAGTTGGAGATGCTGAAAGCCCAGAGGAAATGAAGTGAAGCTGTCTATGAATGAGGAGAGAACCTAAACATTTTCCCTAAGAAGAGGGCAAGAGGGGTAGTTCTTTAAAGGGATCAACTGATTTGACCAGTTTGTTTCATCTCAGTGGGCAGGAAAAAAAAATCCTACCACACCAAGATACTCTCCTGGGGCTTCAGTCTCATGGGCTAGCTTAGCTATGCCTGAATACAAATTGGCCAATAAATTTATTGTGTCAGGATGATTTTGGCCCCACTTTCCTCAGTTTCTTGAAGTTTAACACCACTACCTCAAAAATTACTGAAAAGAAAAATACTTCATGTGCTAGAAAGCTGAAGAGAAGTTGCCTTACCTTTAAGACTATCTAACATCAAAGAGTGATGTTAGGTGGCAGATCCAGTGAGAAGACATGTAGACTCTGTCTTACCCTTCCCTGGTCCCATCTCTCAAGTAGGGATAATACTGTCCCACACTCAACAGAGGTGCATACTTAACTTCTCTGAGCCTTACTCTCCTCATCTGTGAAATGGGGCTGGACCGTAACATACAGTCAGCACCCAGGGCTGTTTAATTATTGTTGTACCTAGCATTCGTAAATACCAATTTTACAACACTCTCAGCATTAGCAGCTAAGAATAAATGTATTTTTTTAAAATTCTAGGGCATTTCTTTAAAGAGAACTTTTTAAGAGATAAATGGTCCAAAAGGGACTCGTGTAACAACGGTTTCCAGAGAATGGGAGAGAAACGAACGAATGCACGGCACTCCCAGCCACCCCGCCTTGGCCTTGGCCTTGGCTGTCATTGAGAATGCCGAGCCAGCTCTGAGCCTGCTGCCCCAGCGCCCCCACTGCTCAGGGGCCAGGGCAGGGCCCAGCCTCTGCTGACAGTGTGTCCCTTGTGCTGGGCTCCCATAAAGGCAGCATTATCAAAGGTCTTTCGCGTGGCAGCCTCCTTGGGCTCCAGCTACCAGCACCATTCATCTGGCAACAATGGGGGTGGGCTCTTGCTCTGGGTAAATTGCCTTCCACTTCAACTGATGAATTTGTGTGGGCTCTCTTTTGTTTGTTTTCCAGGGGTCAGGATTAATGAACGCTCTTGTACTTCTGCTGCAGAAGAAAGAAGGGAAAAGATGCAAGGAAGGGGAGGCCTGGGGAAGTGCTAAACCACGTAAATGAAATATATTCATTAGATTTACAGTTTCTATTTTTACACACAACTAAAATGGCTACGGAGCTGGATCTCAATAGGGACCAGGGTCACATTAATAAAAGAAGTTATGAAAAGATTCATTTTTCAGGTTCCATTCAAAGCCATAGCTTAAACTGAGGTTCTGACTTGGAGGGAATGGTTCTCATCGCCCTATTTATTTTTTACCCGTTACTGATTTTTCAGTCCTTAGAATTTTGTGGCCTGTGTGGAAGGAGGAATTCCCCACTCCCCCACCAAGCTGTAGGTCCTACATCCTATTTGACTAAATTTGTATATAATATTCCTATATTAGATAGTCCTATGCTTCTTTGAGCTGCCTTCTAAAGAGAAGCACATCATTAAAAATCAAACAATGTCACCTACTTGATCTTCCCCAATAAATAATTCACAATAAGAAAATGCAAATGTATTGCCAACTTCAAGAAAAATTACCCATGCAGCATAAAAGCCCCAAACACTACAGTAATTTATGTGGCATATAACTTACCGCTCCTTGGTACATTTCAATTTCCTTTTCCCCAAAATATGGCATCTGCTTGAAAGGGTTGACTGAGATTAATACAGATCCTATATATGTCTGAATTTATATCCAGTTAAGGTCCACCCATCTTCATAGCTACACATTTTTCAAATTAAGTAACCAGATGTTATCAAGAATTCATAATGACTGTTCAAACAAAAAGCTCAGATACTTGTTTTCTAAAAGATTACAAATAAAGACAAAAGCAATTACCAACTAGCTCAGGTTTTGTTCCTCTCCAGGAAGAGTAATGAGCTTAATTACCAAGCTGTTCCAAAAAGAAATCATTATTAAGACTGGTGACATGTATGGCTAGGAAAACACAAAACAACACCAAACAGAAATGACCTAGGAGTGAAAAGAGCAGTCATCATTCCTTTGCTCAACTATTATTTTTTCCTGGAAACTTTCATATCTCTTAGGTAGACTAAATATGTATTCACTTACTCATTTAACAAATAGAGGGGTACAAGAGGAACTGAACAGTCCTACTCCTTAGAAGCTATGGGGAACTGAATTATATCTCTAAGACATTATTTGGAGCAGAAAATCACAAACCCACACAGATCAGGTGTAGGGGAAGAAGGTATTATTTCTGCATGGGGAATCCAGGAAGGCCTATCAGAAGAGAAAGCATTCATACTGAGTCTTAACTGTTTTATACAGCACATTTTAATATGTCCCAATAGATGAAGTATCATTATAACATAAAAAATATTTCCATTTATTCAATAATCGACTAGTTTGAAGTGGGTGTCCAAAACATGCCAGGCACTGTTCTGGATGCTGGGGGATACAGCGGTGAACAAAACAGACAGAAGAGTTAAACTCCCTCCCCTCTTAGAGGAAAAACAATTATTTAAAAAGAGAGAGAGAGAGAGAGAGAACAACACACACAGCAAAATATACATACTCAAAATTGTTTCTTTTAATCAATGATTTCGAAATTTTGGAAAATTTGAAGTTAAAGATGTAAAACTGTGACACTTCCTCCCCCAAGGGGACATTTATATATTAATATAAAGGACCTGGATGTCAAACAGTGCAGCTAAGGGAATCCAGTCAGAGTGCCTACTTTACCCAAGCCCAGTTTGACTCTGACCTTGGGCAAGTCATGTTGCTAAGCAGTGGCTAATGGATGGTGGGGTATAATACCACCTACTTGATAGGCTTATTATGCAGATTAAATCCAAAGTATAGAAGCTCAGCAATTTCCTTAATCCATATACTTTGAGAAGCTGGTTGTGTCCTGTGTTAACATCTTTGAGACATGGCTTTGGTATTATTATCGAACACAAATGAGCCAAGTGTGGGGTGGGTTAGGTAATATTTGGAAATTAGTATTTATACAAGAAGGTGAAAACATGGAATGATTCTGTGGCAATTTTGCTTCCCTTTCCCTGACCAGAACGATCTTCAGACTTGAAAGGGCTGCACGGAAAGAGCAGTCAAGGAGAAAAGGGCCAATGGAAGAGCACAGCCAGATGAACCCAGGGCTAATCTGGGGGCAGTTCATGGCACTAAGAGCAAAGGCCCATGACCTGGGGAATCCTAACTGAAAACCACGAAAGAATTGCAAGAATGGCCGAGTCCAAGCGCCAAAGTCAGGTGAGGCCAATGATAGATTAGTAGTGCTCTACTTGTTTTTTGAGGCAAAATTTAGAACAGATAAATTTATTATTAAAATTATTAAGCAGATAAGAAATATCCATGATGTTGTAGCCAAGACTCTGTAAGTGTTGGTAATACAAACACTGATCGAACACAAACACATTTACAGGGTACAAATTAAGCTCCTAACAACAATCCTATTACCCTTTTACTCCTGTTTCACTCTGAGGAAACTGAGGCATAGAGAAATTTTAAAACTTACTCAGAGGAAAAAAAGTTTTGTTTTTAAAGATTTTATTTATTTATTTGACCGAGAGAGACAGCGAGAGAGGGAACACAAGCAGGGGCAGAGGGAGAGGGAGAAGCAGGCTTCCCGCGGAGCAGGGAGCCGGATGCAGGACTCCATCCCAGGACCCTGGGATCATGACCCGAGCAGAAGGCAGATGTTTAACGATGGAGCCACCCAGGTGCCCAAAAAGTTTTTAATTAAAGAAGAAAAAAAAAAAAAAAAAACTTGCTCGATGTCCCAAGCTAGTAAGTGGCAGAGCTAGGATTTAAACCCGGGCAGTCTGGTTCTAGAGTTCACACTCTTAATCGAAAAGCTATAATGTTTTTCTAAGTCAGCAAGTGTTGTTGTTATTATTACTGGCAGTGCTGCCAGATCTAGCAAATAAAATACAAAACCCAGTTAAATTTAAAGTTCAGATAAATAATGAATTTGTTATATATATATATATTCCCCTTACCCCCCCAAAATAGGTATGCCCCCATACAATACTTCGGGACACACTTATACTAAAAAAATAATTTGGTGTTTATCTGAAATTCAAATGTAACCAGGCATCCTGCATTCTATCTGGCAATCCTAAATTGGCAGCACAAGGATTTCATGCAGGGTGGACAGGGGTTCAGTTAAGCGAGCCTTATGTCTCTTATAATTTAGATTCTGTGATTCTTTGAGGACTCAGAATTCTATAACCCTTAGTTGATTTTTTTTTTTTAGTATCCTTTTCACATGACAGGGACCAAATCAAAACTGAATGAATGTTGTTTGGTCCTCATTCTGACTCTCATGCTAAACAAATACAGTCATTCTTATGGTAAACCCAATTTTCAAGGAATACAGCACTGCTGCGACCATCCTCATTTCAGCAGGGGAGAGGTCTAGGTGTCCATTTACCTCGAGATGAAAATACACCTGGCCAAGTATGATCTTTTCGTGGAGGAGGGTGCACCTTCCCTTAGTTGTAAAGGGAATGCTGTGAATGCCACCTGTCCTAGACAAATCAGCACTGCACAAAAAGAAGAAAGAGCTGCCTGAGGACATGAGCCACAGGTATCAGCTCCCCACCAACCCCTTCCTACCCAGCAAGCCCTTGGCTAATGGATAAACATGGACTGGGCTGCAGGGGAGCTCTTGTAGGAACTGATAATTTTTTTTTTCTTTTTTACTGTTAATAATCTGCTATGTGAAAAAACATCTTAGAAAGTCTTGATTTTCACTAAGTCATCTACATAAATTCTAGGTAAGGGCCTGGTAAGAAGACAGAGAAAAAACCTCTTTCAGATTATTCTAGGCCAATCCTGAATCAATGACTCAGGAGAAGAGGGAAAATTATAGCTATTCCCTCAACCTCCCAGTAGGGCTCTCGAAGTCAATACTATTTGGGAGGATTTCTGAAAAATAAAGTTTGGTTTGAGGTGAATAATGCAGATCCTGTCTATGCTAAGTAGCTATACACTTACCTAAATCAGAAGAACTGAGAGAAGAGAAGTAGTGTACAATTTCAAGAAAACACACATATTTTAGTTATTTCAGGTATGAATTTGTCCTAATTGTTTATCTAACGGCCTGCTCTGTTTTCCACCTGTCTGTGTCTGTAGGGACCTCAGCCACTTTTCTGTGAGCCCAGGTCTCCTACGGGGTGGGGTCATTTCCCAGACAACTTACTCCCACTCCCTACTACATAATTCAGGTGTGCCTTTGGAAAAAGCTGCTCAGGCAGAATTGGAACATAAACTGTCTCTACCCACATAATCTTTGGCTGTGAAGGTGTGGCCCAAGGTTAATTTTCAGAATGTATGGAGATAGGAGGCTATGATACACACACACACATACACACACACATGCATCAACCAGACAAAAACAAAAGATATGCCATCCTGTCTAATAGAATATATGAGACAGGGGAGACCCAACAGATCTTTCATTGAGTGGTTCTCAAAACGCTGGTGGTGGATCTATGAGTTTTCATTGTTCTGCAGCAAGGATGACAAAAAAAAGAAACATGCCCTGCATTTTTCATAAAGCTCAATGTATTCAATATAAAGGACCGGCCTTTATTCTTAGCGTATTTCCCTTCTACTTTTGGGGTATTAGAATATTCTTCCTTTTATGAAATGTGATGGTAATACAACTTCTGTAAGTTTGTTTTTCATGGTCTTATAGCCAAAGCTGAATTTAACTTAAAAAAAAATGTTTTTAATAGTTGGTGAATTCCCCAAAACCACCCACACTGATCTAGGTGACTTCCCCGGTTTATCACTGAGGAGGAACGGAGAGGTGACGTGACTTGCCTGAAGTCACATATGGGGAGACCACTCGAGCTGGTCCTTCAGCCCCTGGCTCCAGCCACCAGACCGACACCCATGTCCCTCCAGCACGCGGCCCCCTCCACGTGAATGGACTGCCAAGGGCTAAACCTCACTCAAAACTACTGCACTGCTTTGGGCTCTGGTTGGTCTGGCCCAAGAGCCTCAACTAATTCAAGGGCTGAAAATGCCAAACACACTTGAGTGTGGTCTTTGAGTAAAAACAAGTTGGGAGAACGCTGGACCAAATGAGTGTGGAGTGCTCTGCACAGGAACTATTTTCGTCGGTGAAGTGGCTATAAATGATGTCCCGCCAAGCACAAGAGCGAATACTGCAATGTTTTCCTCATGTATTTTAGAATGTAATTTTAAGAAGTGTGGCAACATTCAGGAAAAAAACGGATGGTAAATTAAACCTTCCTTGTCTTAGGATAAATAGCTGAAAATTACAGGGTTTTATTGGTAAACAGTTTTAGCATTTTCTAAGCAGATTTTTCCCCCTAATGTAGAACAAAGAAATGTGCATTCAACCTGAATGCATTAACAATTGATTGTTCCAAATGCGGACCTTCAATATGAAACAATGTGCTGGTATTAGATGTAGAAGAGGTACAATAAGCAATGTCATAACTTAATATGAAATCGAATCTCTTCTTGCCTTAACTACTAAGCTTAGGAGTGAGAGGGAAAAAATCCTCTTGTTTAAAATAATCTTACTCTATCGTAAAAATATCACCATAGCACTGAATGGATAAAGGAGGCTTTTATCATGTAACAGAGGCAAAGATCTGCAGTTAGACCCTTGGTATTATTTCATAACATCCAAAACAATCATCAAGCTTCCTCAAAGCTGAAAGCTGCTCTGTGCTCTTGATGGAAAGCACACGGATGCTGAGTTTCCCGTGTATTGAGTGGGTAGAGATTTCTAAAACATGAAGCCATTAGTGGTCAGCTAACTCATTTCCTTGGCAGAGCACATGATTAGTCAGCCATTGATTCAAAAGCATTAATTCAAAGGCTCGATCAGCCCCCTCTGTGTGAGTCATTTAAAAATTCTGCTGTCTGAATATAAAAAGCAAATCTTGATAGTCAACAGATTTTCAATGAATACTTAATACAATGCACCATGCCAAGAATTATGCATGAAACTAAAAACTATACAAGGCAAGATGATGCTGTTTTTGTTAAAATTAACAAGAAAGCCCCCCACAAATATTTATACTTATATTTATTATTTATATTTATATATGCATGTCTATATGCAGTTAAATTGAAAAATATACACCAAGGGGTTATGGTGAGATTGGAGGTGATGTTAAAGTTCTCTTTTCTGGTTGACTACATTTTATAAATCATGTTAAATGAACACGTATTGCTTTAAAGAGTTTTTGTTTTTTTAAGAAGATATACGAAAGAAAGCCCCTAGTTTTGGGGTAAACTATCTTTATGAGGAGAACGGACTGGCTGCTGATAACCACTAACATCCTTTTGCTTTCTTACTCAGCTTTTCAAAAACCATGTTTCTATGTAAATAACATAATAAGAACATTCTATGTTCTAAGAACATTCCAATAAATAATTTGTTCAACTATATTCAGTGGAAATTCACCTTTTATGGGCTTGTCAATAAACCAATCCTCCATTTAAAACAGTTTCTATGGTAAAATGCATTTGAATATTCAATAAGCAACTTTAAAATTGAATTTTTGGAACATAACTCAGAAATGCAGAAGGAACTTATACACTTGCCTTAGTATATGATAATGATAAGTAATGCCTACTGTTACTTGCCGCATTATTTCATTTAACCCTACAATAGCCTCATGTGGGAGATTTCATTATCATTCCCATGTTCCAGGTGAGGAAATCAAGGCACAAGGATCACAAAACTTGCATGAGGTCATCAAGCCTGTGCAGAGTAAGGCTGGAAGCCAGGCAGTCCAGATCCACAGCCTGCACTCAACCCTCAGCCCCTGCCAGTTACCCCATGCCATGGGACTTGCACATAAAAGTGACTGACATGTTTTCATGATGATAAGCCCAGCTTAAATTGAGCATATTTCAATTTTTTGACCAAATAAAAGGAAAACTTACCACTGAATACAACTGCTTCCATACAATTAAATGAAAAGAAAGCTGTGCACAGGTATCTAGGAGTCAGCACAAGTTTTCTGTAAAGGGCCAGAAAGTAATTATGTTAGGTCCTATGGTCCTGTGGCAACTACTCACCTCTGCCTTTGTCAACTGCAAGCAGGCGTAGGCAAAAGTACAAGAATAAGTATGGCTATATTTCAATAAAACCTTTGGTATAAAATGGGCAGTGGGCAGATTTCATTTGCAGGCGGTAGGCCACCTCCCCCAATCAAGATGCTATTATTAATGTAGCTAACAAATCCAAATATATCTGTTAATGCTTAAAAGCAGGGGTTTAGGCATTTAACTACCCAGAGATTTGGTAAAATTTCCTGTGGCAAATAAGAAATAGCACAGTATTGGTCAGAACAATCCAAGTGTCTTGGAATAATTTTGTTAATTGGTATCGGTGGATATGTTGAATATATGCGTTAGTCTTATCCTGGTGTGTTGAACTCCCCACTCACCAACGATGAGAAAGGCATTGCCTGCAAAAGTATTGTTGCATACATATGGGTGCTTTTAACGAATAGTCAAATGAGTGGTATGAATAACAAACAAGCTAGAGATGTGAAAACTGTACCTCCTCAAGCTTTTGGGGTTAAAACCTAAAATGTATGCAACAACAGTTGCAAAGACTCTACCTTTAATGGTCCTCTGAGACACCATGCCTTCAGAAGTTACCAAGAGCATCACAGTTAAACCTTCTGGTACTGCAATACAGATTTGCACAGATCTTTGCATATCTAAAACTCTACAATAATTTCACTAAGAGATCTTTATATAGTTGTACCAAACAAAATTGAATCCTGTAGGAACTTAAGCAAATATCACAGTTCTCTGTTTATAATGAGTCAACACACATTTGAATCAAATTTCCATTCTGAATTTTTTAAAGCCCTATAAAAAATGGCATCTGGCAAGCTAAAATTGAAACATAAAGAACAACTCAAGAATGTCAGGCATTTTCAATAGTTGATCTTCACTTCTCTTGTTTCCTTTAGTAAACATAAGAATGCAGAAAAACTGGCAAAATTGCATATTTTTTGCATGAGGCAATCTTTTTAAAACCTTTTAGGCCTGGACTTAACTGCCTGCTTTGCAATTAGGGAGCTCTACCGACAGAAATCTCTGCAGATCAGGACTTTCCCTAGGAACAGCAGAGGTTTTAGATACCACGTGCGTGGCTAAAGCACGTCAAAAGTACAGTGCCATCGATTGAAATAGATGAATACTGGCTGCATCTTGATTTTGTGAAATTCCAGGAAAATAATTTAAAAGCATCCTCTTTGCCCTTCCTACAACCTCAACAAAGGGACAGAAAAGTACAAAATCACGTTCAGAAACAGTGACAAGGATTTGAGCACAAAGTGTCAAGTTCAGAATTTCAGATGGATCTTCTCACGCTAGGAATACATCGCATTTTGCCGTGGATATGGTCATCTTACTTGGAAAAGTCCGTAGAAACTAATAAAGGATACAAAAATGTAGTCATCCATATATCTCTTCTTTAGATTCTCCACGATGGCATTCTCTGTGATCTTGGAGAGCAGGACCATGTCATCCACGCCACTGTGCTTGACATTGTGGCTCTGCCAGTGGTACCGGTAGGCACCTTTGCTTCCCTGTGAAGAGAAAACGCACAATTATTAGGATGCTTTGTTTTCTCCTGATTAAAAAAAAAAAAGCCACTAAGTTCCCAAATATTCCTTATATCAAATGCTGCAGAATGAGCAGAACAAAGATTTTGTTATTAAGAGATCTGATTTAAATTTCAGCTTTGCCACCTATCAACGAAGAGAAGGGAGGAAAAGTTACATAGGCTTACGGTGTCACTTAAGTTGCTCTTTTCTCATTTGCAAAATGGGAGAAATTAAGACCCACTTCATAGAGTTGCTGTAAGGATTAAATAAAATAACATATATAAAGTACTGAAGAGTACCTTGAGTATAACACAATAAATGATCAATGGTCTGGATGCCTGGGTTGCTCAGCCCCTTAAGCATCTGTCTTCAGCTCAGGTCATGATCCCGGGGTCCCGGGATGGAGTCCGCTTCTCCCTCTACCCCTCACCCAGCTCGTGCTCTCTCTCTCAAATAAATAAAATCTTTTTAAAAAATGATCAATGGTCTCCAATAATTCGTTCAACCTTATTGTTTTGTAGAATTAACAACAAAATAAGAAATAAAACAGAAACTTTCTAGACCTGTTTTGCAAATTACATGACAGAACTCAGAAACAGAAGCAATATGTATCGCACAACGGCTAGGTCACATTGGCCTAATTTCTCAAGCCATCCAAATTATTTTCCCTCCATAACCTTATCACTGTCAACGTAATACTAGCCTTCCAGATTCAAAAGATAAGCTACATTTTGATGGCTGATCACTGCCCCATTAACGAGGAAATGGACAAGACAGCCTCAATGTGATTACAGAAGGTGATGTGGACAGGAGGACCGCATCCAGCCCCACGGCCTCCTTGGGAAGATGAAGCTGTAGCCCTTGTCTGCTCACTGGATTTACGACCTAACACCGGAAGTGGCCTCTGAACGCCCTGTGGCCTGCAGGGCTTCCTTTCACTTGGCACTTCTACAGTGGGATCCCTGCATGTTCAGCTATGGGCCCAGTCCTAGAATTAGAGGCAGCTGGGAGCACCATGGTGGCTGCACTCGGGGAGCTCATGTCCACTGAAGGACACCTAGATATTGACAGAAGTAACGCATGCATCAACAAGTGAACATGTACACACATGTAAAATGGGTGTCCCCGGAGTGCAGAAGACTTCTTTGTCCTAGGAAAGACAGAACCAACCTCCTGGAGACGGTGCCATTTGAAGTGGGTCTAAAATATTTTGAATTTGCCAGAAAAGACAAGACAAGGAGGGATAGCCATTATAATCTACACTCACTAGGACATCAATCTAATACATACAAGATAATGGCAAATGATACATGAACAAGATATTAGAAGATCATCCTTCCCTTCACACCGTTCATGCATCCTACTGGAGATGTCGCGGGCTGCACAAGTGTGGTGGGCATTGACCTGAGTGAGACTCGGCTCCTGCCCCTTCCCAGGAGTTCACTCTTTGGGGGACTTTAGAGAAAGGAGAGAAACATTCTGAGTAAGGATAATAAGGGTATCTGGAAAGGCCACATGGTCAGACTTCAAAAGTAGGATGAGAAAAGGTCATCAGGAGGTTCTTTGAGAAAAAGGGGAGGTGGAAGGAAACAAGATAAATATCATTTTAAAATTTCACTTTTAAAAATTGTTTAATGTTTTCTCTGTAGGAGACGTGGGTCCTTTATAAAGGTAATTCTCTTTTTTTTTAAATTATGTTATGTTAATCACCATACATTACATCATTAGTTTTCAATGTAGTGTTCCATGATTCATTGCTTGCGTATAACACCCAGTGCTCCATTCAGTACGTGCCCTCTTTAATTCCCATCACCGGGCTAACTCATGCCCCCACCCCCTCCCCTCTAGAACCCTCAGTTTGTTTCTCAGAATCCACAGTCTCTCATGGTTCATCTCCCCCTCCAATTTCCCCCCTTCATTTTTCCCTTCCTGCTATCTTCTTCTTTTTTTTTTTTTAAACATATAATGTATTATTTGTTTCAGAGGTACAGGTCTGTGATTCAACGGTCTTACACAATTCACAGCACTCACCATACCCTCCCCAATGTCTATCACCCAGCTTCCCCATCCCTCCCACCCACCACTCCAGCAACCCTCAGTTTGTTTCCTGAGATTAAGAATTCCTCATATCAGTGAGATCATATGATACATGTCTTTCTCTGATTGACTTATTTCGCTCAGCATAATACCCTCCAGTCCCATCCACGTAGCTGCAAATGGCAAGATTTCATTCCTTTTGATGGCTGCATAATATTCCATTGTGTATGTATGTATATGTGAATACACACACACACACACACACACACACACACACACACACACCACATCTTCTTTATCCGTTCATCTGTTGAAGGACATCTTGGCTCTTTCCATAGTTTGGCTCTTGTGGACACTGCTGCTATAAACATCATGGTGCACGTACCCCTTTGGATCACTACATTTGTATCTTTGGGGTAAATACCCAGTAGTGCAATTGCTGGGTCATAGGGTAGCTCTATTTTCAACTTTTTGAGGAACCTCCATACTGTTTTCCAGAGTGGCTGCACCAGCTTGTATTCCCAACCACAGTGTAGGAGGGTTCCTATAAGGGCAATTCTAAGAGGCTCTGGGAA
Organism: Eumetopias jubatus; assembly: GCF_037043125.1. Classification (NCBI taxonomy): domain Eukaryota; kingdom Metazoa; phylum Chordata; class Mammalia; order Carnivora; family Otariidae; genus Eumetopias; species Eumetopias jubatus. Next base: position 99,799,674 of record NW_028274813.1, read on the forward strand.
AAGCAGTTTTTAAAAAACAGCCAACAGGGGCACCTGGGTGGCTCAGTCGGTTGGGCTTCTGCCTTCGGCTCGGGTCATGATCCCGGGGTCCTGGGATCGAGTCCCACATCGGGCTCCCTGCTCCGCGGGAGGCCTGCTTCTCCCTCTCCCACTCCCTCTGCTTGTGTCCCCTCTCTCGCTGTGTCTCTCTCTGTCAAATAAATAAATCTTAAAAAAAAAAAAAAAAACAGCCAAGAAAAGAGTTACCATAAGAAAGGCATACCAGTGCCATGGGCTCACGCTCCAGAAAAGGGCTCTGGAAGGCTTGCGACCCATGCTGCCTCGCAGAGGGACTCTTTCTTTATATGATATATTTGGCTTTTGCAGAACCACATGCAGCATCAGTTCTACAAAACTAACCCAGACCTCACCACATCTTCTTCCTCTTGTGGCAAAGCAGAAAGAGAGAAAAAGCACGGGCTACATCTCAATCAAATGTCCACAGTCCACTTCCAACCTGATAAACCTTCCTGGCAACTCCTCCCCTCCTCTGCCCTCCCTTCGTTTTCTTGATGATTCTCTGGGCACTCACAAAAATTATTCTGCATTGAAAACTAAGGCCGCAGAGTAACTAACTAGTAGGTATGTTTGTTTGTTTTTAACCCCGATAAATATCCACCTACTTAAGAGGCCAAAAATGTTATTTTCTCTTTTGAAAAATCTAAGCACAGTTTAATAAAACAGAAGGGTATTAACAAGCTGTTATTTAACTTCTGCGAAGGACAAGAAATGGAGGGGCTCTGTGTCACAGTGTATGTGTTGGTACTGATCCACAGAAACTGCCTTCTCAAGGTAACTCAAGTTGGTCTTGGTATCCAATCCAACTGTCTTTTCTTTCTCACGGCAGAGTGATAGATCACTCTCTGTCCCATTTCAGAGGAGGCAGTGTCCTCCTTCTCATGGCAGGAGGGTTCCTGGTAGAGTTCACTGACTCTCATGGTCTCAAATATCCCGTGACACCAGAGTCCCACATGTGGGTCTTCAGACCTCTATCCATAAAAGGATAAGGAACCAATAGTGAGACTGAGCACTTACCTCAACACTATAAGCAAAGCAATCAGCCATTTGACTTGCAGCGCCTGCGCCTTTTACTATTGCAATCAAATCAGTGAGAAAGGGGTTAACATTCCTAGGCTACATAGAAGGAAACAGACTTCCCAACTAGTAAGCAGCAAAGGCAAGATGTGGACCAAAGTCTCTATGATTATGAATTCATTCAAACATCATGGTTTCTTCACATTGTCTCCCTGGCGACTTTACTGGATATTTCCAACTGTTAAGTTTAAGATGGTCACAGGATGACAGACTGTCTCCAAAACTGAATTCATCATTAAAAAGACCTATAGTCTTTGGTAAGGACCACTTTCTCTTAGCATCAAAGACTATAACATGGGATTGATTTTTTATTTGACACATTTCCAATATCCAGTTGGTCACATATACCCTTTCCCTCCTTCACTTCTCTGTCCCTCCTTCCCCCAGGCAATGATATATGGGAACTCATTCAACCTTCACAATCATCCCCCATACTGTATATATTATTATCTCTATTTTACTAATGAAAAAAACTGTTAATTGTCCAAGGTCTTCTAATTGTAACTTCTCTGTCTTTAATGACCCCCACCTTACTATTCCTTTCTCCTTTCTCTTCCCCCATATTACCCCACACACACACACACAAAAACAGTTCAGATGAGATAAAGGGAAGGAGGGAAGGTAGCTAGAAAGGGTGGGAACAATCAGAACCTTTGGGGAAAACTGACCTGCTTGGAATGTCAAGGACAAGATTAGAATCCACCCATAGGTAAATGAAAGCTGGGCCAGGGCTGGGCTGGGCAGTTCTAGCACAGGGTGAGAACTTTGTCAGGGAAGCTAGGAACCAAACATAGATGCATAGGCTCTCATCCTTGCTTGAAAGTTCCCCAGTGAATCAGAGAACGGTTTTCTGTTTTTCTACAGGGGACAATCGAGTTTGATCAGAGCATGACTTTTCTGGAGGTCTTCCTGTGGAATACAGCTGCGGACAGGCAGCAAGTGGGAACACAGCGGGAAATGGTTATCATTTGACAATCCTAGCAGAAGCTAAACATGACCTTCAGACCACAAACTGCTGTGCTACAACTGCAAGAATATGAACTGTATTTCTGGGACAAATAACCTTGACCCCTTCGGTTCTTCCTCCCACTCCTGACTGGGAGGCTGGGGGCAGGACTGGTTGCCATGCGTGCTGAGAGGAGGAAGGACAGCGACAGGGACTTCCCCATCTGTCTGAGAAGGGCCATTTCCTTCAGCTAGCAGAGACCTGGCTTACCAGGCTGTCCCCTCAACAAGAGTCAGCTTCTTTCTCGTCTGTGGGCTTCTTTTTGGGTAGGTAGCTCAACTTTTTGTTTCCACACAAAAAATGGGAACATTTTAAACAAGTAGGGGTACTCAGCAATTACACATCCTACAGTCCTTAAAGAGCACGGCATCACTGTACAAAGGAAGGAGTATAGTTGATGTGCCAGCTAAGAAATAAAAACAAACATGAAAATCACAATAATGATGATGATAATGTTACTCTTAGCCCTGACAGTTATTACAAATTATGAGGGAGGGAGCTATTTCCCATTAATAAGGATTGAATGCAGACTTTCTTGGGTCCATATTTGGTTTCTTTTTTTTTATGATATTATTTATTTATTTATTTCTTAGAGAGAGTGCGCACATGAGCATGGGGGGCGGGGAGGGGGGGCCCTCAAGCAGACTCCCGCTGAGTGAACAGCCTGACACAGGGCTTGATCCCACAACTCTGAGATCATGACCTGAGCCAGTCAAGATTCTGTTGCTTGACCCACTGAGCCACCACTATGCCCCTCCATATGTGGTTTCTAATGACAATTCAGTTTATTAAAAAGCAAGGGATTCACACACAAGTTCTAGAAAATGGAGTATACCCATGTCCACATAATGGCCTCGTTTGTTCCTCACATTCAGGAGGTGGCACCAAGACACAGGAGTCCCTCATGCAGAGGAAGAAGCCTGCTCGCTGACTCTCTGACTTTAAAAGGTGGAGTGTCCCTCACTGGTGTATGTTTACCAGGGTGGGGGCCAGGAAGCGCAAAGGTGAGTCAGCACACAAAGGTAGGGACTGTTCTCCACTGAAACCTTCCCTTCCCTCAGCCCCTGGGGCGGGGCGGGGAGTGGAGGGGAGCCCCTGGCTGCCGCAGACACTCTCACTACTGTCTCAGTGAGCGCTTTTCTTCTTTGGTTCACCCAGGAGCAAGGAGGAGACCATATACTGGGTAACTACAGTCTTCAACGCCTTTCAGACACCCAGAAAACGGAGGCCATGAAATGAGCTGTGTATATACAATAGGCCTAGTGTTGGGCAGGGCCTGGCTGGGAAGGGGTGATCATAAACATCTTAGCCTCTTCCAGGAAGAGTATACTACACAGTATTTTTAGAGAGCCATGTGGAAATAGGTATCAAAACTCTAGTCACGCAGACCAATATATAAACAGTTACTTAAATAAAAATAAAACTCACACTCTCTTTGTTCTAGCAATTATTTTTAGGAATTTACCTTAAGATATACCAAGTGTGTGTGCCATGATGTATGTACAAGCCTGCTCACTGCTGCAAAGTTTGTGATGGGGAAAACTGGACCCATGAATAGGGCAGGATGAGAATATGGCAGACCCTAAAAAGGAGTTCTGGCAGTCGTTAAAAGGAATCTGCTTATGCTGACATAGAAACATCTTCAAGATACCCAGTTTCATGAAAATAGCAATCAATATGTGGATTGAAACACAGAATAACTGCCACTGTCTGAAGTTCTTAAAAGACACGTGTTTAATTACTTTCTTAAAAAATACACACGGGTTCCACTGGGAAGAAAGCCTGGGGTTTTGGGAGAAGGGTGACTTCTACTTTCCATTTTAAGCTTTTCTGCAGTTTACTTTTTTTTTTTTTTTTAATCATATAGGCATGTGTTAGTAAAATAACCAAATAAATAGAAATGTTGAAAAGGATGCCGATACATTCGAGATTTTTCTGGGGGTGGTGTTGGGTATTGATGGGCCTATCCCAAAGTTGGGATCATCATTGTAAGCCTGGGTTCTGTGCCTCTTCCAGGTTTGAAAAGTGGATTGGGAGATGTTGCCTGGATGACAAGATATTGCCATGCCTGGGATGTTTAGCTGGTCCATGAGCACAACAGGATGGCAGATCTGATTTCCAAAAAAGCTGGGACTACTCCCACTGTTCAAGTATATCACCCTAAAAGGCAAGAGGAACCATATTCTGATTGTGAACAATGGACAGTGGGTAATGCTCTGGCCTGCTGTTGAACAGGGTCTTGTTTTTTAATGGGATTTTTCTGTCCTAGTAAGTCATAACAGGAAAGGAACAGAACTCTCTGTTGTACTTTAATCTTTTAATTGACAGTCTAGGGTTTCTACCTTCTGAAGTTCTGCTATTTGACTGGAATGAAACACTTCTATGGCAAATGATGGGGAGAAAAAAAAAAATCAACCATAAATATTTGTTTCCTCTGAGCCCAGCCCTGTAAACCCAAACTGGGCTTGCAATGTCTTTCAACTTTATGGAATTTAGGCTCCCCCACTATTTTGGTGATGTGAACATGTATGTTTGAAGCAAGCATGTGTGAGTATGTTGAACTGCAGTGAACAGAGTGCAAAGAAGAGTTTCTGGTAGAGTAGGGGGGATGGGGATGCAGAAACCTGTAGCCACAATTCCCTCAATCCTTGGGGTAAATGGAACTAACATTTACTGAACCCATAAAGATGTGCTGATGTACTTCACATGATCTCATTTAATTAACAGAGCCCTGCAAGACATGAGTATTATAATCCCTCCGTCACTATTTCACAAATGGTAAAATGAGTCCTGGGATTATAATGTACCAAGTTGCCTCTGCTTGGAGGGGCTGGGGAAGGGAAAGTACACTGGGGGGTTGGCACATCCAGTGTGGGGAGCCCTCAAGGAATACAGAAGATGTGCTCATTAGTTATCATTCATGTTAAGTACATGTGACCTGACTAAAAGTTCCATATTTGTGTAACATTTCCACTTACACGATCTCAGTTAATCCCTGTGACAAAGGGCCAGGGCTGACTTCCTTGTCTTTGTTCTTTCTGCTACACCACAAATCACTTCCAAAAAGATCGTCAAGGCCAAGTATAGATAGATGCTGGCTCCAGGATCCCTAGGGCCAGCAGCCTCCTAGCCAGGGTTGGCCCAAGTCAATCTTCCTGGAAGCAACTAGAGCAGACGTAATGTATTACAAGGACACTCTGAGTGCAGAAGAGAGTGTTGTTAATAATAAAGCTGGAACATGAGGCATGAACTGGGGCTGTCTCAGGTTGCATGGCTCCATCTGTGACCAACTTGATCTCCGAAAGTCACGGGCAGCTTTCAAAGACCGGCCCTCCCAGCCAGGATCCCGTGCAACTTACCCACCAGTCCCTCACAAATCACTCAGTCTCTCCGACCTCTGAGCGGCCTGCTCAACAGAAGGGGGTCCCCAACATTACACAAACCTCCAGGGGCTGCCATGAAGGTCCTGAAGATCAAAGAAGACTGCCAGTGGCCCCAACCCCCAGTGCTTCTCGGGGTAGAGTTGGGCAACGTGGGGATGGTACATACCAGGTGGGCAACACTGAGTGGGGCAGGGAAAAAAAGTTTGTAAACAAATCATGAGAGATGGTAAAGTGCCCAAATTTTAATTGCATATATGATATTTTTATATAAAATCTGTGTGGAAATATGGTTGTTAAAACGTTGCAGTTGTTGTAGCTCTATGTGTCTTTTCTGTATGATTTTATTTTCCTACTGAGCATGTATTTATAACATGTGTACACACAGATATACTGGTTTTCAGTGAAAAAAGGTCAGACAAGGGACAGGAAAGTACTGTGAAGTGAAATGAAACACACACACACGACACCATTTTCCATAATTTTTATTAGTCCATGTCAGCTCAGGTCTCTGATTCTTGTTGCCCATCCCAGGTTGCAGCTATGGTAAACTCTACGGCAAGGGGCCCCCAGCAGGAAAAGAAGCAGCCTTTCTTTTACTTAGCCTAAAATATTGCTCCCAAAGGACCATTTTCTGTATCAAGGAACAGTTCAAATCTAAGATGTTATAAATGAACAGTTAACATAGTTCATCAACTCCACGATGCATTTTCTTCATATCCTAATATTCTGAAATTAGGGTGTCTTTTTTTTTTTAAGCAATCTCTATCCCCAACATGGGGCTCCAACCCATGACCCCAAGATCAAGAATCTCATGCTCCATGGAATGAGCCAGCCGGGCCCCCCAAGGTGTGTCTTTATAATCAACGTTGTGTCACAGCTTAACGGACACTGGTTTTTACTTTCTGGGTTTTGTTTTGTTTTGTTTTTAAAGCAGAAAAATAAAATAATGATGGCTCTTACAACAAGTAGTATCTTTGGGTTGATGAATTATGGCACGTAACACTTAGAAGGGGCCAGGCACTGTTTCATGCACTTTACAAATATTAAGTCACTGTGTAATAGCATCAAAGATATAAAATATTATAAAGATTTACATTATTCTGGGAGCATCACACCATGCATCGGTGTCACTTCAGGAACTGCGTAGTTTTACAGGTGGGTTGATGACTGCCCAGTTATAGAGGCTTCACTGTGAAAATGTTTGCAGCAGCAAGGTAATTTCCTCTCTGATTTGTTATCTCTTTCAACCTTCAGTGTTAAGACTATGTGAAGCAGGAAGGTCCCTACCTCTCCCCCCACCCAAGTACATCCACCCTGGGGGATTATGGTGAGTTGTGACTTTTATTCACAAACAATATCCTCCAGAGTTTCCTAAACCCAGAGTCATTTTCAACTACTTTCACAACTTTTCTATACCGTTCCTATGCTCCTGTTGTTTCTATGAACTGTCCTTTTTCATTTGACTAAAACCTAAACAATCATCTCCATAAAATCACCAGTTTGGTGTTTTAGCATTATTTCTTCCATATGTGTTAAAATAATAATGAAGGCGTTCAATTTAAAATACACACTGTGGGGTTGTCCATACCGCTCTCGCGGCCCATCTTGGTGCCACGTTTCATACGTGGGGACCCACTGCCATTCTCTCCTGGGCCCCTCTCGCTAATTTCAAGTCTAACCATAGGTTACGTATGTATGTATGTATTTATATTTATTTTCGGTAGGCTCCACACCCAACATGGGGCTTGAACTCAAGATGCTGAGTCATACGCTCTACTGACTGAGCCAGGCAGGCGCCCCTAGCCATAGGGAATTTAAATGGCTTCTATTCTATTTCCCAGATGTATTGTTCTCTGTTGTGGAAAATCTTGGCATGGGAAGACTAGATTCCCTTTTGGATAGTAGGTGAGAGCGTAGGCTTTGTTTTCACAAGTAGAAACGACTCTGTATTCCTGTTCCAAATCCTCTGCGCTTTCCATCAGGGATCCCAAGACCCCTCCTCTAGTCTTCTCAGAAAACCCTCCGACATTTTAGTGGTCCCCCAGGATGAGGGCTTGTCTTGAGGCTAAGGAGGTAGTTTTCTCTTGGGCATCTGCAATTTATTCTTTCTCTCTAGAGAAGCACTATCTAGAAAGCTGGTAAGCTGGGAAACACCGTTCTTTCTTTTTCCCTTCCAATCTCTAGGAAATCTAGGATGGTGGCTCTCACCCTTTTTGGGAGAATATCCTTCTCACACAATGGCCAATTCTCATTACATACCAGCACTGCTTTGAACATTTTGTACATGATAATTTATTTGCTCCTCTTCACCTTACCAGGAAGGGAAACTGGTAGCACAGAAAGGTTAGGTAACTTGTCCAGCTGTTTCAATCCCGGGCCATCAGGCTCTCGAATCTTTGTGTTTAACCATCATACCTACTGCCTCTCATAATAAGGTAAGTGGCTGTTGCAAATGGCAATCATTCTAAAGTTAATAGTAATTACGTTATTGCATGTTTATTGTCCACCCTGGATCAGCCTCTTTCATCTGCACAACACCATGGCGCAGACACTTTTATAATTAGTATGGAGGATACTTTGTGCAAAGCCCAGCACCAAGGAGCCCACAGAGCAAGCGGTCTGGCTCGAGCATGGCCCTGCACGAGTCAGAGAAAGCTCGGTGCCATGGCATCAGCCTTGGGAGCACATTTGCTCCCTGCCGTGTCCCCAGCAGGCAGGGTAGTGCCCGGTACCTGGTTGTGCTCCACCAAAACTAGTCAAGTGAATGAATTCCAGGCCTCCTCAGCTCATCTCAGGACTAGGTGCCTCTCACTGTGGCTGTCAGCGGGGGAAATGGGGCTGTCTGGGCCCAGAGTCTGCCCCAGGGAAGAAAGAAGTTTCCAAAGCTTTCCTACTGTTTCCAGCTTGGGAGATCAAAGGGAAGAGATGTTGCCCCTAAAGACAACTCTCCTTCTCTTAATCGTCCACTGCCATCCAGGCAGGTAAGGAAAAGAGGCTAGTCTACAAGCAAGGGGTGAGGACCTTTCATGCGACAGCATAAAATGAATCAACTGTATGAAATCCTCTTATCAGACAAATGCTAGTTATACTTCTGCCTCTATTTGTATATTTTAATCGAACAAATAATGATGCGTCACACTGATGTCACACGTTGTCTATGCCACTATGGCTCTGCGAGCTTGACAACATCCTCAAGCACTTACCAATCCCTCAGGGGCCCCCTGGTCAACAGTCCTGTTTTCAAGTAAAAAGGTTGGAGAATGCAATTCCTCTTACTAATCCAGCCGTTGATTAGAATCAACAGACTTGAGTTCAAGGGCGAGCTCTACCTCTGTGACCTTGGGCAAGGTCCGTTTCATGGAATTTTATTCTCCACAATTAAGGCAATCTATCAAATACTATATACCTAAGTGTGATTTAGGGTTTGTGTACCTCTACCGACAGGACTTTCATTAATAGATAAACCAAGAAAATAAAATCTTAGCAGAGCAAACTACATGTCCCAATTTTTGGTTTGAAAATTATAGTCCCTGAAGCAACGGTAGCTGTTCAGTAAGTTTCTTTAACAGAATTCAGAAACCAAAGTCATAATGCAGGCAGACCGGCTAGAAATACTAACACCAGTGATTCTTGCTCCTATCACTGACCGAACTGGAAATAAAAACAGAGAGGTAATCGAACAACTTCTTTTTCTTTTTTAAAGATTTTATTTGTTTATTTGAGAGAGAGAATAAGAGATAGAGAGCACGAGAGGGAAGAGGGTCAGAGGGAGAAGCAGACTCCCTGCCGAGCAGGGAGCCCGATGTGGGACTCGATCCCGGGACTCCAGGATCATAACCTGAGCCGAAGGCAGTCGCTTAACCAACTGAGCCACCCAGGCGCCCTAATCGAACAACTTCTTGACACATAAAATGAACTATTGCTCTGTACCAAGAAAGAAAAGAAAATCCTAATTTAAATGCTCTTCTGCGAAAAAATAAATACGCAAAGACTTGCTAGCAGACTGCGGCACAGTTGATATCAACCTGATTAAAAATTGTCTCCCAGGACTCAGTATCATTTACAGCATCTTTCCATACTGATTGCAAAACATGCATAATTTATGCCATGCAAAATGGTGGAGGTATGACAACCGAAGATAATCAACTGATTTTGTTTTAGTATTATTTAATTTTGCTGGAAAATGAACTCTTTGGGCATATCTGAATGAGACAATTCAATTAAAAAAAAAAAGAGGTCGACAGAATTATTTTCTTACCTAGATTTTTTTTTTTAAAGCCCGTGTAGAAACACCAAAAGGGAATAGAGAGTAGGATTTTAAGTGGAAGTGCAACAGGTAAGGTGTTGATATGTCATCTCCTACTTAGGGGTGCTATTTCGGGATATGCTAAGAGAAGGATCGGGAATGTGGTCACCGTGTCTCAGAGACATGGGCAGCCCTTGTTATTGACTAGCCGTGGGAATACTGCATCTAGAAGCAGAGCTCATGGGCTAGGGGCGTCCTCTGAGCACACAGTCACTAGCCACCACTGAACAACAAAGTAGAGAGGTGAGAAAAGCCTTCCACAGCTTCTCCTATGTCTGGCATGGGCACATCTTGACCCTCTGCTTGCTTGATCTGGCCTGATCTGTGGCACCCAGATGCCATGTTCCTCTAGGAGCAAAACACAGCCATAAGGCTTTGGGTCTAGGAGCTTTTTGGGGTGGAAACAGGGCATGTTTAGCAGATCCAGAGAGCTCTGGGGCTTCTAAGAGGCAAACCGATAGGACAGGGGGGTTCTGTGGGCACATCTCTGGGGGAGAAGGCCACCCGAGCAGCCACGAATCCACCCCGCCGATCAGTGTCACGACCACGAAGAAGGCTCAGAGGAGCTCCAGGCATGAAGATAAAACACTCGGTCTGCCCTCCCACTCCTTTTTCATCACCTGACCCAGGACACAGAACCCACCCTACCTTTTCTTCTCAGGACCCACACCTTGGACTTCAGGAAAGGACCAACGGGGCTGGGCTGAAGGGATTCAGAAGGGGTGGGGAGAATCCTGTGTATGATAAAGCCATTAAGAGCCCCACGGTAGACAGCAAAGCAGGCGTGGTCTCCTCATGCCCTGTTCTCTGGCTTCTCTCTCAGAAGCCACACCCGGACTGCACTGGGTCAGCACCAGGGCGTGGGTGTCTGCACAGCAAGGAGGAGCAGAGACAGATCTCATCTTGTATTTGTGTCCCTTGCCTACAGAACTTCAAGGGGCTTACCCCCTACCTAATGTGCCCCCACCAAGTTCAGTAAGCAAGTTACGGGGATGAATTTGCAATCAAACCAATTTGGGAGACCAGCACAGCTTCACTCTGAGCTTATCCAGGCCCCCCGTTACTGCGTCCTTCCAGGTTTGCGGGAGGCCGCCCACTGGTAGACTTTGCCTTCCTCTGACCAGCTACAAACACAGATTTTTTAAAACTATAGAAATTGGGAAGGGAGGTAAAGAAAAGCAGAGGAAGAGAGAAAACCCTCCCTCTCTGAGGGGAAGAAATTCTAACTGAATAGAGATCTTAGTACCCCTATGACTAAAAACATTTTTAAGGAAGTTAAGTGCTTCAAGGCTATTTAGTAAACACAGCATTGCAAGGATTCTACTCTCTCAGCCTCAGTTTCTTTTTCTGTAAAATGGGGACAATAACAGTGTCAACCACTCAGGGCTTTTGTGGGAATTAAATAAGATCATGCATGGAGAGTTCATGTTACACTGTCTGGCCCACCGAAAGTGCAAACTTGTCAATAACAGTAAGTTGTCAATAATAGCAAGTGAACTGGAGACACTGGGAGCCAGCAGTCATCCTCTGATTGGATCTCTGATGTTTCAAGAAAGAACCAGGACACTCTCTCCTGGAGCTGATAAGAAGATACTAGCAGAGACCGGATTCAACAAAGAAATGCAGAACTTTCAAAGTTTCACGATGCTCAAGCGATACATTATCACACAATATGTGAGACATTTGAACCTAGACCCTGAGAATAGGGATCTGTGGCAGCAGAGCAGAAAAAAGACAGTCGCTGCCAGAGAAGACACGTAGGGCATGGAAGAGGCTAACTAAAAAGGAAGCCTATAATGAAGAAGTACAGTAAGGACCATCTGAGTAACAGATTGATACCTTATAGGAAAAAAGCAAAGGTATTTAAACCAACGACAAAGGAAAAAGGGTAAGGAAGGGGCAGAACGCTTCTATACTTATATTCTGAATCCTAAAATTTTAGAGCTGGAAGGGGCCTCCAAGCTTTCCCCATACTGGCGAGGAATCTGAGACCCAGGGAGGTGATGCATGCCCATGGTGCCAACTACTTAGTGGTAAAACCAGTACTGGAACTCATGTCTTTTGGTCCCTGCCCAGCACTTTATTTGCAGCTTTCCGCAGCGAGCCCCTCCTGAGCAAACCTATCACCCACAGAGCTTCTGGAAAGAACAAATAAGTCTAGGCATATAAATAATATAAATTTCTCGGGTGCCTGGGTGGCTCGGTTGGTTAAGTGTCTGCCTTCGGCTCAAGTCGTGATCCCGGGGTCCTGGGATGGAGTCCCACATTGGGCTCCCTGCTTCTCCCTCTCCCCTTGCTCTCCCCGCTCCCCACCTGCTCATGCTTTCTCTCTCTGTCAAATAAATAAAATCTTTAAAAAAAATTATTTTTTAATTTCTCAAATAACAAACATTACCATATGTGAACCTTGACCCTTTGGCAATCAGACTGCAGGAGGGTGCTGGTACCCATCCAAATATTAAATATTTGAAGAGCTTAATTTCTTAGTTTTTAATATTAAGATAAACAGAAATAGAAGTTTTAAATGTGCCTTCCAGGGGGTTATCTTGCCTGCAAAAGTACACAGACCCTACACTTTGGGGACCACTTTCCTGGGACCCCTTGCCTTCCACCCAAGATACAGAGGCCTCTAGTTATGGGTGGCGGTGGTGGGGGAGGGGGGCAAAGTCCTGGCATTGGCTTAAAACTCAGAAGCAAGTAGGTAAAGGCAATCTCCAGAATATGGGGGAAAAGGTCAGCAGAAATTGGAAAGCTATAATCTAACTAGAGATCTCTGGCTGTAGAATTCCATGGTCTCCTTCCAGTAGTAACTTTGTGCTGCCCTGATCACTAAAATTGGAAACAAAACACAAGCTAACCATGTCTGATGTGATTACAGGCCATGGGTGGGTCCCACCAGCTTAAAGTTCACACGCCAGAGAAAATCCAAGAAATCCCATCGCTCACTGCATTCTGCAAAATGTAATACAGCGTCAAAGGGGCAACCCCTACCATCAAGAAGGGGGATCCACAATGTTTAGGGAACGCTGAATGGGCATGGCTTTTCTTGAGTACCTACTATGTATCAAATGCTATGTTAGGTGTTTTGTTTCCCTTGGTCTCAAAAGAATTGTAGAACCAGTGAGGTACTCTGATCCCCATGTGAGAGATGAAAAACTTAGCCAGAGAGAGAGTCACAGAGTCCAGATCTGTCCTTGGGTTTGGTGGGTTTAGAAACCCACAGGCAGCTTCCTGGGAGGCTATGGTGGAAGACAAAAGAAGTCGATTCTCCACTCTGGGAAACTCCCCCAAGGTTGACGCGTCATCTGACAGCAAAGTGTCCTGAATGGCCCCCGAAGCTGCCCTTAGGTCCCACGTGGCAAGTCGGATGAAGGATCGCCTTGGCAATGGAACAGAGAGGGCCACTGTGCACACAGGGGCATTTCAGGTGCACCGCTAGGACTGACTCATAGAAGGATAATGGGTGCTGTGAGAAGCCTCACTGGAGCTCAGAGGCCAGAGGGTTGAGCTACCCTGTGACCTTGTACCTCTGCCTCTGCCCCATCTCCCTTCACAGTACCTCTCACAGCCAGCTTCAAAGATGGAGACCCACACCCTGATCTTCAGTAAGTGTCTGCTTCTCAGTCAACGTTCTTTGGGGAAGAGATGACAGCTTCCCTTTGTGGCAAAGGGGCCTCTTACCCTGATGAAGACACTCGAATATGTTCAAAATAACCTCGCAGAAATTCTCACTCAGACAAAATAGGCAAGACGGACATGAATTGCCAAAACAGTTCCTGCTAGGGAACCTTCAGCCCCGCAAAGTCAAGAGCAAGTAGCAAACTCTGGTCTCCCTTGTAGTATGGACAGGAATGGGAGTCAAGGGGCTGGGACTCACACCCACATGATCCCCAAGGCAGTACTGAGAAATCATGTTAGACAAGGAATTAAGACAAAGTGAGACCTGCTCTGTGTGTTGGCTAGTGTGCCCACCCAATTGTGGAGAAAACAGGGCACTCCATTTGGGGCAGGACAGTGAAGAGGCAATAGGTATCAGCGTCCCCACCTCACAAAGAGGAGTGTGCCCCAAAACTGCAGCAAGACCACAAATGGATTTACAAACACATTTGCATGGTTTCTGGCTGCAAAACTGCTGAGAGAATTCAACCACACTCTGCTCCCAAGTGCACAAAAGTCCCTTTTAACCCGAGTCCCAGACCCAAAATATGAGGACAAGTAGCACCAGCAGTCCTAATATGTTCTCCCTGGCTGTGACCCCTTCTCTTCCTGGGAGTTGGGTCAAAAGCACAGCGTTACTTACTAACCAAATAACCAACACCCAGAGACACTCGGAAGTGACCACACATCAATTAGGGTTCACTGGCATCAAAAGCAAAAAGTTTCACCATTTGTTTGATGGAATTTGCCTTTAAGATACAGAAGAACCTGCTAGTTTCGCATTTACAAGAAAAGCTCATTTTGACTTTTCTTTTTAATTCAGTGGAGCAAGAGTACAAAGGTTGGGAAAGAGAAATAGCTTAAAATCCTGAGAAAGATAAAAGGAAAATGATTTAAATTAAACATGCGGGAAACATTAAAGAAGAGAAAGACATAAAACAACCCTAGAGATCTAAATATACAACATAAGAAAAGTTTGTTTGATCATAGAGCAAGTGTGTGAATAAATAAAATAAAATACTATAAATGTGGCTCTTAAGGAAAAAAATTAAATAAGAAAAAAGTTTCCTTCCGACTTCCTTTCTAAGGAAACCACAATTCACAATTCCTTTGCTTGGTACAACTACAGCTCACAAGCTTAAGTGTCTATATTCAGCTTCGAAAAACCTATGCTACATTCTCTAGTTTAAAAAAAAATGTAAGTGAACCAATCATTGACTGTTGGTGGGTAAATTTTGTTCAGTGGGTAGGTTTATTTTGAGTGGCTGTGAATAAAGGTAAGGGTGATTTTGTTTTATTTTATTTTATTGGTCACTTAAAATTTTCACTCTTTAAAAAAAAAAAATCCGTGGTGGTTTTACAGGGCTTAGCTTTCAAGAGTGTTTTGAATATTTTTAAAGATACTCAATTGGGATTCCCCTGGTCTCCAAATCAAAACTCTGTGCCACCTTTTCTTAAAGGTATTTTTTCTACAGCACTTTCTGGCTATGAGTAAGTTTATACACTTTCTGGCTGTAGAGCAGTTGTTATTATTATTTAAACTGACATGAAATGCACATCAGTGGGCAGGCATGGGAGTCATGAAATTAAGTGTTTTCAGGAGGAACAAAAGGAAAGTTGGGCACCAGGATGGACAAGCATGCGCAGCGCTACAGATGGGGATGGGAGGCCTAAAACAATGTGTCGTTCCTTTCTATTCTGTTTTGCCCCATTGTGTTTTGAATAGACTGAATCACTGCCCAGCTTTGGGGCCCAGCCTCTGAAAGGCCCCATTGTAAGGGATATGCTTTCCCCCAGCAGAGTTAAGGTTGCTGTAGTAACCTTCACCATGAATTTCCTCACCAGTGTGATGAAAATCTCAACTGAATTGTGACATTACTATAGTTACAAACAAGACTGCAAAATGAGCCTGGCCCTACCCATTTAGGGGGTCTTTTCTTATCTGAACCTGACCGCTCCGCTGCCTAAGTCGTCCACATGGCCAAAGAAGGGAGTGAATTTCTAGAAGCCAGAGCTTGAGAATCGAACCCGTAGAGTATAAGGGAGGGTCTCTCCCACTGGCGTGCAAGTGGTGGGAAAATGGGAGCTTGCAGACCAAGGCAGAGGCCTCCCAGTTCATGAGCTACCTCAACCATATAGAGTTGGCTGGGTTAGGAAAGCCACTTTTCCGTTGCTGAGCAGGGAGAGATGGGTAGCCAAGGTCCACATGCCACAGGAAAAGAATAGGTCTGCACTTCATCTGGAGAAACAGTTCAGGATTCAGTGGTGCCCCTTTTATTCTGCCATGAAAAAGAGGCAGAAAGCAATCACCCTGATTTACCAGATGGCACACTAAACTAGGCTGAAACTCCTGTCCAGTGAACTCCAGTGTATCAAGCAACATTCTAAGCTATCCACATGTATTAACTCATTTACCTGTCCCAACAAACCTATAAAGTCAGCATTATTATTAATCCCCATTTTAAGGATGAGAAAGACCAAGCGCAAAGAAGTTACATCACTTGCCCCAGATCAACACCAGTGAGCAAATATTCTCCTTCCAGAATCTATACTCAAAATCCCTTCTTTATTGAACTTTTCCACATTGGGCACTGGGTGTTCAGATCCAGAGCTCTGGGGCTTAGGAACAAGAAATGGGCCAGGAACATCAATCTTGAGAGTCCTCCATTGGCTACTAAAAAGTTGTTGCCAGAGACATGCATGAGATTGTGCAGGACAGGAAGCAAACAGGAGAGAAGAAAACAAAGGATGGGAAGCAGTTCGTTCATTCATTCATTCATTCATTCCAACAGTTATATGCCTCCTAGAAGCCAAGCACTGTTCTTCTAGGTACTGGGGTAACACTTGCAGACTATACCAACGAGGCTCCTGCTTTCATTACGCATACTTTCATTTGTGAGGCAGAAAACAGGATAGATAGATAGGAAAAATAAAAGCTGCCAAGTGAGGCCAGAAGGCCCAAGGCTGAGTACTTGCTTGGCACTGGAGACAGGAAACAGGCAGCCAAGATGGAATCCCCATCAGAGGGTGCAGCCCAGGTCACGCAGAAAAACTGTCTTCCTTCTAGAGGAAACAGGTCTAAACTCCCGTAGTCAGATCCCCATCCAATGAGAGAAATAACGCCACCTCTACTCTGTATATTGCTTCCAGTGACTCGCTACTTAGCTGTTTATCATCCCATGTGAGTCCTAAAGCAGCTCCGAGAGGCAGGGAGGGAGCAGGTATAATGATCTCCATTTTTACTGCCTGGATCCACTGGCAGAATTTCTCTGATATTTTAGAGGACCCCATAGGAGTGGTGGGAGATTTGGGGAGGACAGGAGAGCAAATTTCTGGTTGGGCTCATCAGCTTTAGGGAACATCCCTCTGTTTATCTGTCTAGCATGATAATGGCTATGTCACTCGTGGTGGGATATTATTAAGCTGGGCTGTGAGTCTCTCTGTGTGCTGCATCTTGCCTACTTAGAAATAAAAGAGGGGGCCAGAGGAGGGACCCAGAACCACCAGCAGAGCTAGACTGCTTTTAAACCTGGAGACAGGGGGAAAACAAACAGCTCTTGAAAAACACAATTTCTAAGCTTACTTAATGGTAGCAATCCCAGCCTGAAAGCCTCTCAGCTGGGTAATACACCACCCTAAAGAAAGGCAAAATTATCAAGGCACAGGCCCTACTCGATGCCAACTTCTAAGTAAAATGAGGCATTACAGTAACTCAGCCCACAGCGATTTCCCGTTTTAACCGATGTTTCCTGTTTTCTATGCTGGGCATCATAAGGATATTCAGAACCAGACCCAGAGTTCACAAGCCTTCCCTTCACTGGGCTACATTCTTTTCTGTTCACTCATCGCATTATGTGCAACATGACAACCCAAAACAGATCTGTTTTCCTACTGACCTCAATTTGCGACCACCATTACTGCTGCTGGAAGAATCCTTGGCTCTGAGGGGCTGAGATGGGGAGAAGAGCCAGCCCACCTAGCAGTTGCCCAGGCCTGCTGCCCTTGAGATAGAATTGGGACCTGCTTGGTTGGTGTCTCTGCAGGAATCGTCCACAACTGGCTGGGAGGATTTGATTTAGGAGTCAGGAGAAGAGGCAGAAAGGGGACAAAAATCTCTTTCCAGCCCTTTTGGCTGATTGCTGACCCATCCCAGCGTAGAGGAGACAACGGATTTTCTGTTCATTTTGTTTGTTTATGATAGTAGAGTAAGAAAAGTATGGTTTTTTAAAATGATTTTTTAAAAATAATTTTGCCATTTCAGAAAAGTTACCAAAAATATACAAAGGATTCTCCTACTTGTTATCAACTGGTAACATTTTGCCACACTTGCTTCCTTTCTGTCCCCCCCTTCTTCCCCCCAAATATGTAGATTTTTTATATAAACCAGTTGAAAATAGGTTGTATACATCATGCCCTCTTGTTCCTTAACACTTCAGTATGTATTTCCTAAGAAGGGGCTTTTCTTAAACAATCTCAGGAAATGGAACACTGATACCGTAGATACCATACTTTTTATATAAGTCAATATTCCAATTTCATCAATTATCCCAATAATGTCCTTTGACAAGATTTTCTTTTGCTTGGTGCCAGATCATCATGTATTGCATATAGTTTTCTATTTCTTTAGTCTCCTTTAATTTCTAACAGCTCTTCAGCTTTCCTTCATCCTTTAGAATGTTGACATTTTAAAGAATTTGGGCCAGTTATTTTATAGAATTTCCCTCAGTTTGGGTTTGTCAGATGTTTCCTCATAATTAGATGCAGCTTTTGCCTTTTTTTTTCTTTTGGCTAGACTTCCAGTCAAGTGATTTTGTGTCCTTCTCAGGGTATCATGTCTGGAGGTACGCGATGTTTGTTGATGTTTGTGGGTGATACTCATTTTTGTCACTTGGCTAAGTACTGTCCCATTTCCCCACTGCATAACTTCTATTTTTCCTGTTGTAACTGCTAAGCAGTTTGTGGGAAGAGACTTGGAGACTATGTAAATATCCTGTTCCTTATCAAACTCTGACAACCAGCTTTGATGGAATTAGAATTTTAAAACCCACTTATTTGGCATTCAAAGAGAATGCATTATTCTCAGATGCTGAGTGTTTCAGACAGACAAGGGCTATGGGCATCTATGTGGGCTTCTCAGGGGCACTGGTAGCTGGTTTCCTCACACCTGCTGGGTTCCAGAGAGGCTGAGGGTGCGGGGTGGCTGTGCTCTCCATCTGTGACAGCGAGTTCCATCTACCTCCACAGGGCGTGAAATAATGCATTCCTAGAAGCTTAACTAAAAACCAGAAGTATGAGTCAAGGTGATTCTTAATGGCCCAGGCAGCACCATGGGAGGAGGTGTACGAGGTAAAATCAGGTCTGCCCATATGCAAAGCTATTATGTGAGGATGTTTATCTCTGATTTCCTTTGTCAATGTGCCTAGGAGCCTCCTCCCCAACCTAATCCCATCTCTCCTCTCCTTAGCGCCAGTGCCGTTGAATGAACATCTATCTACTTAAATGGGACTTGGAGGAAGTTCTTTTGGACCAGAAAGCTTAAAGCCAGGTAGGGACAAGTGCGTTGGGGGTAAAGAATGATGTGAATGAAAAGGATGAACTCCAACCAGTCAGTGCAAAGAGGCTGCCAACAATTGTTCTTGAGCCACAAACAGGGAAGACCTTTATGTCCAACCTTAGATTCCAGACATTCTTGTTCCCACAAGGGAATCTGCTACCGCCTGGGATAGTCCTTAAACATTTTCTTTTTGTTGATAATGATTGTGTGGAAATAGTACCTCAAAGGACGTTATTATATAAAAGCCACCAGTAGATGGCCGCTTCTACAACCAGAGAGGCCAGAACAGAACCTCGGATGAAGCCCGAACAGTCTGAAGGGCAAGTTATCACAGAAATAAAGACCAATGAGTTTATCTGGAGACCGAAGATTCTCCTTGCCGGGTCAGTATTACAGCCACATGAGTTAAAAGCCTGGAGCCCATTTCTAAAAGGGATGTGTAGGTTAGTGATTTATTTATCTATATTTTAAGATTTTATTTATTTATTTATTTGAGAGAGAGCTCACACGAGAGGGGGGAGGTCAGAGGGAGAAGCCGACTCCCCACTGAGCAGGGAGCCTGATGTGGGACTCGATCCCGGGACTCCAGGATCATGACCTAAGCCGAAGGCAGTCGCTTAACCAACTGAGCCACCCAGGCGCCCTAGGTTAGTGATTTAATAGTGCTGAACCAACACTGGAAAATTAAGCCTTATGCTTTCTAGATAAAATTTTCTATCTAAGATTTGTTTTTCCTCTCCTAGCTAGAATCATGAGATATAAAGTATTGGTAGCGCACTCCGAAATTCTGAAGGATTCATAAACATAAACAGGAATTGGCAACATGAGTAGTAATTTCAAGGATGGTATTCTTTCCAGAACAATTGTACTCTGTGGTCTTTTTCCTCAACCACATCCTATGTTTTTCACCAATTCAGTCACTTAACCCAGGCAACAACACCTGTGCTGGGTACTGTGCCAATCCTGAGGATAAAATGATTTTTTTAAGAGATATAAAGTTTGACAAATTAATGACTCGAGTCTGCAGTTGCAGTTCAAGTGGGAAGAGTGATTCCTGTTGATGTAAGATTCAGTTCTTTCCTTACATAAAAATACTGAATGAGCTGGTGACTACCAGGAAGAAGAATGTCCAGTGCAGTTCACACCTCATTGCAAAATATTCCCCTGGCTGCCAGGTAAGCTGAGAAGACATGAATTCACACAAATCATTGACCTTGATCTTCGGTGACAAGTGAATTCTAACATGAATGACCCCATTTTAAGAACTCGGTAGTTAATTTCTTTTTAAAGATTTTATTTATAAGTCAGAGAGAGAGAGAGCACAAGCAGGGGGAGCGGCACGCAGAGGGAGAAGCAGGCTCCCCGCTGAGCAGGGAGCCCGATGCGGGGCTCGATCTGAGGACCCCGGGATCATGACCTGAGCCGAAGGCAGACGCTTAACTGACTATGCCACCCAGGTGCCCCAGTTAATTTTATTTTAGAAACACCAGCCCAAGCTCTGTCAGACAATGATTAGCTCGAACAATCATTTACTCCATTTAAGGTAAGTTGGTTTGATTTTCCCTAAAATTGTGGGTTTTTTCGAGTTCAAACATTATTTTTTTTTAAATCTCAATGCCTAACTATGAGACTCAGAAATTTGGTGTGAGGTATGCTATACCATCTCCCATCTGGCAAGAGGTTTTAAATATCCTGCCTGGAATCCCTAAATCTTTGACGTGATGTAAGATCTTTGTCAGATATAGTTTGTCACCACTGAGAAGCTGAAAAGGCATTTGAGCAACTGTTTACTACAGATCAGTTAGCTACTCCATAATTGATCACCAGGTAAAGCACTAAGTGTTACATGCAAGGCTTTGGGTTCTCTTGAATCTCTTCTAGAGGAGAATCTAGGGCAGCTCCTCCCAGCCAGTAGGTCCAGCAAGACCAGTCCTTGGAGCAACACTGAGGATAGACTGGAGCCAGTCCAGCAAGACCAGTCCTTGTTCCCAGAGCTCTGCCTGTCTGGCCCACACTGAAGGCTGTCCCCTTTAGTGCTGTCCCAACATCCTTATTGGCAAAAGATACTACCAAGCATTCAGAACCATGTAACAGACTCTACCATCGTTCTTAGCCACCCATCCTTCCCATCTACCCACCCCCTCACTCTCAGACTTAATCAAGAGAGGAAGTGAATCTACCCCGATGCTGTCATAATTTTTGAAATCTGGAAGTGAGTCCCATGATGTGAAAGGAAGTTAAACGCTAGAGGAAGACAATGAGTTCCTACAATGGTCTAGAAACCTGTGATTGCCTTCGAGTTATAAATCTTCCAGGGTTCTAATTTAAAAACAAAAACATTCTCCAATTCCCCTCTGTTGTTGGAGGTATGGTTATCAAGAAATTTTGTTAGGCTTTCTTGAAGGGCTCATGGACTACTCTAAGAGAATATCCAAATGATAAAACCATGATAACAAAAGTAATAGAAAAAACAAACTCTTTGAGTAGGCTTATTTTATACATTTTTTCTTTTTCATTTTAGCAGTCATGATAACAAAAGTAATAGAAAAAACAAACTCTTTTTGAGTAGGCTTACTTTATACTTTTTTTCTTTTTCATTTTAGCAGTAAAACACATGAATCCTCAGAATTTGTTTAAAATGTCTCCCTAGTTAATGGTCTACATCTATTAATATACCCACGACCTGGGAAGCATCCTCTGAAGAAAATCTGGACTCAAAATTAGAATGTATATTTACATCTAAGCACTTTAAAATAGGTAAATTCCCCATTAATATTATGACAACTTGTCACCAGAGTTCACCTTCTCCTTCCTCTGAACTGTCCTCATTCCTAGGAGATCTTCTGCATCTGTTACAATCCTGAAAGCTAAACTTCCTGATGTACCCCATCCCCTCACAGATTTACCAACAGGAACCTCACTGGTGAAACCACTTAGCATTGTCTCCAGGGCAAATCCCAGAGGCTATAATTCATAATGGAGAAGTTTCTCTGGGATGCTGGGAGGAATAAAGTAACTAACAGCCACTCTGAGTAGCTGAGTCAACTTTATTATGGCGAAGTCCGTATTCTGCCATGATGTGGCAAAGAGCAAAGGCCCAGGACTGGAGCATGAAGATCAGATTCCAATTTCCTCTTCTACTACTCACTGACTGGGTGGCCCGGGGGATTCACTTTAACTCCCTGTTTCCAACATCTCGGGGTCGTTGGTGAGAAGACCAATGAAATCAAGGGCAGGAAAGTCCTTTGTAAATCTTTTTTTTAAAGATTTTATTTATTTGACAGAGAGAGAGACAGCCAGAGAAGGAGCACAAGCAGGGGGAGTGGGAGAGGGAGAAGCAGGCTTCCCGCCGAGCAGGGAGCTCGATGTGGGGCTCGATCCCAGGACCCTGGGATCGTGACCTGAGCCAAAGGCAGATGCTTAATGACTGAGCACCCAGGCGCCCCAGTCCTTTGTAAATCTTATGGTGCCATAAAAATGAGTTCTTTTGATAACACCAAGAGAGAATGACGTACAATTGAATTTGTTCGTTTCTCCTAATCTATGCCCTTACACTAATTTGTGATATACTTCACAGAACTTACCTTCCTCCATCCTCAAACCTGTTTCTCCAAAAAAATGCAAGAACATCTAAATGAAAGTAAGCACGTGTACTATGTGCTGGAGGCCAGGCCTCCACTGCAGGTACTGAGAGAGGATGAGCCGGGCGAAAACTCCAGTCAAGTCTGGGCGGGACGAGCGTCAGACATGGGAAAAGGTGAAACCAGCATGCCCTTAAGGAGATCAGTTAGCTACCAAAGGAAGATGTGGGGACATGTCCAGATACCTAAGGCACCTTCCTAAATGTCTGGAGGGAACAGTCAACCCAAAACAGAATTTCTATATAATCCGCAGAAATGCACCTGTCATCTTGATGCGGCACCATGCTATTCAGGAAGGCTGACAAGGTAAGGGAGAAGGGGCAGCACGCTGGGGTGGAGAAGGCAGTGCTTACAAGTCAGACCCCCTCTGCTGGGTGAGCACAGCAGCCACTTAAGGCCATTGGGTCTCACTTTCCTCATCCATGAAAAGGGTGTCACCACCAAACTCACAGGGCCAGTAAGAGAAATAGGCTATACCTGGGACCCCACTCAATTGTTGGGTTTGGCATGCTGTCTTGACATGAATTAGATGTAAACATGACTGATTCTCTGACTAGTCCTTGAGTGCCCTTTGGGCAGGGACAGCTGTCCCTTTTTCTCTGAATTCCCAGTCTACCCAGCTCAGTGTTTGGCACTCCTCGGGGCTTAATCAATTTTATTAAATTTGTAATCAAAAGGTGAGGTGTAAGTGCATTATGAACTGAACATAAAGGTCTATAAATATGTAAAGGTAAGGTTTGAAGGCAAACAAAAGACTCCTGCCAATTTAAAATATAAAAATGGTATATAGAAGGTAAAGACAGGTTACGGGGTCTCTCTTCTGCCCAAGAGACAGTGACATTGTGATCAGGGCACCCATGAATTTGGTCTGCTAGGCTAGGGCATCTCCAGGGTGGAGAAAGGAAAACTCTCTCAGGTATTGTCTGGGGAGACGATCCCTCAGCATCACTCCAAACTACCTGCCATATGAACGGATTCCCACATAAAAGAAAATGTGACGCCCTGGCTGGTTTTTCTAGAAACCATCCAGCGTGATGGGGAAGCTCCAGGCTGCAAATAAAGCCTTCAGTTTCAGACCCCAGTCAAACCCAAATCTGACTGGTAGAATCAGCTGCCAACTTGATAAAATCTATTGTCTGAAATACAAAAGCAAGAGGCCCTGGTGCCTTCTGGGTTTCTGCTTGGAGTGAGAACTGCAATGCCCCGGTTCGGTTCATGTCTCCAAGCAGCAGCGCCAAGGTAGAAACATCTCCTCTACTGTGGTCTCTACGTCATTCAAAAGAGTGGTTAGTGAGACAAGGTCGGCGCTCAGAAGCTGCTCGTTATCCTGAACCAGCTGTGTAGGACCCTCTCCTAATAAAATAGCAACACCAGGATCCTAACCTGAACACATGGCACTTCACAGCTAAGTTTTCATGAACATATCCCATCAGAGGCGATGCCTGATGGGGTTTTAAGGCAGAGATCCCTACATGTATTTTCGAAATGAGGAAACGGGTGGTCAGAGACTTTGCTAAGATCACACATAAAGCAAAAGGCAGAGCTGGATTCTCAGTCCGTGGCTTCAGGTCGCTTCTCTTCCTCTCTCCACACAACTGGAGTGATGGTGACCCTGGGAAATGACTGGAGTTGAAATAGGTCTTGGTTCTAGAGTTTTCCTTTAGACTTTCGGAAGCCCCCTGAAAACTTCACAGAGGCTCTTGGGGAAAAGTGCTATCTTCTCGTTGTTTAGGTATGACACTACGCAAGTCATAATGTGACTGTTTGCCTTTTGCATTCTCCATTCAAATGAAATGGAACTTTCCTTTCAAGAAGGCTCTGTTGAAACTGCCATATTTGGGTAGAAATGCCCAGGAGTCAGGCTCTTGGTTCAAATTTCCTTCCCAAGTACTGAAAAGTGGGGACTATTAACGCAAACATACTTAGTGATGTAAATTAGGCTTTAAATTGAACTATTCATTGACCTCAGCTCAAAGAAAATCTTAGAAACACAGAATTTGCCATTATTTTCCCTGTCATAATCAAAACTGAGTGCCTTCAATTTATAAAGGGTACTGTAATTCTTTTTTTGTTTTGTTTTTAAGTAGGCTCCACGCCCAGAGTAGAGCCCCACATGGGGCTTGAACTCATGACCCTGAGATCAAGACTGGAGCTGAAATCGAGAGTCAGATGCTTCACCAACTGAGCAGCCCAGGCGCCCCAAGTGCGTCATAATTTTAAAAAGCACCTTCCTATCTATTCCTTCATGTAATCTTCACAACCTTGTAAAGTTGGTATCACCATCTACAATTAACAGATCAGGAAACTAAAGCTTTTAGAAGTTAAGAAACTGGCCCAACGTAGCAGTGAGGTCTCTAAGTGAACCCAGACGTTCTGAATTTATAGGGTAGGATTACCCCTTCCACAATACAGCATGTCAAAGTCTTCCAGCCAAAGGCCACCAGGAACACACTTCTAGCTGCACAGCGGTGTTCGTTATTCATCACAGTAAGGGAGAGCAGGCACAACGGGGCCCCATGGACCTCCTCAGCAAGAGGGTATTAGACTCTACTACAGGATTTGGGGGAGGTCTAAAGAAGCAAGGGTTTGTTCTAGAAGGAGCGCCATCAGAAATTGGGGCAATCTATGATTGTATATCTCAATAAATATTATCTGTAGGGAGCCAACTGGAGCACAGAGAGTGGTAAAATGGTAAAGTAGCAGTGGCCACTCCTGTTAGCCAGGTTGGGGGGGGGTGGTGTTTGATGGTATATTATGGGTTGTAAAGGAGCCTTGTCTTAGTCTGTGTTTAGACGAAATTACACAGTGGCCTTGTTTGGTCTCACAAGACCATGGTTTAAGAGGGAACTTGTCTGAGGCTAGTGTTGTGTGCACTTGCTCACGTCCAACAGGCGGACAACATGGCCCAGCTGTGAGTGCCACCCCACCTTCTAACAACCCAGAGGCTTAGCTGTGTCTGGCCAGAGGATGTCAGGGCTTGCTTTGTTTCTTTCTCAAACAATTTCCCCTGAGCAACCTTTACTTCGAACAGAAAGTCAAGGAAGATCATTCACAAATGATTTAATTTAAATGGAACCTTTACTTTGTGAAACCAAAAATTCAATCAGCATTAAAATGCCCCAGAAACTCCCTAACAGACGTAGGAAGGCTTGAGTCACAATCATCTTGCATGGTCTTGCTTCTTCTTCCATTCAGATTCCCTCCTGTCTGAACAATTAATCGGTTCCCAGGCACAGAGAGGGTTGAACTGTGGCAGCACCTGCAAACTATCCCCCAACATCTATGCTTCCTTTCCTTTAGTGACACAATCTGGCTTTTAGCTGGGCACATGGCTGCTCAGAATAAGGAATTCATTCCCAGATTCTTATGCCACTAGGTGTGGCCGGGGATGTAAGTGGAAGGAGTAGGTGCAAATTCTAGAGCATATCACCAAGTGGGGGAGGGGGCGTGACCTCCTTACTCCTCGCCGTTGTGCAAGATTGGCAGGTGGCAGCCAAAGCTCCACATGGGCCCATAAGGACCAGTGCCACACCCTAGGGGCGGCAGGGTGGGAAACAGGAAGTAGCCTGCACCCCAGGCAACTGCAGTGCTCCTTGCACTGCCTACATCCAGAATGTTAACTGGGGGAGAAACAGACACACATACCACAGTAACAAGGAAAAACAAAAAACAAAAAAAACACACCTCACTCAGGTCAACTATACTTCAATAATAAATTAATAAATCAAAAACATTAACTCACTCGTAATTGCTGCTGCATAGTCTCAGGCGGAAATTTTCTCCATTTAAATGTGGTAAAATTCAGTTTGATCCCAGAAGTTCTTCTGTAGCTCCAGGTTTACATAAATCTTCCCTCCTTGAATCCCTTTGCTTTCTGTTAGTCGCCACCTCTCCCCAGTAGTGCACAGTACAGGGAAGAATCTGTTTATAATGTTGCTGTATATTGCCGTGCTCACTGTTTCATGAGTGTATTTATGTTTTATCTAATTATGTATTTCTAATTTTTACCTTTTTGTCTCACTCTTTCCCAAAAACAGAGAGCCCGCTGATGGGGCATAAAAATACTGGACAGATGTCTGTTTTAATGAGCCTTTAAGGACTCTATAATGTAACCATATTTTAATTTCTACTACTTCATCTATTCACCTCTTCTCATCCTCCTGTGAGATCATCACGTTTGTAGACACTCAGCTAACCTGCAAATTGCTAGGGGATTGCTCCCTAGGTTGGCAAAACCTCAAATGTTAAATTTGTGAGTGCCAAGAGTTTAAATACATAAAATGCCTTTATTTGTAAAAGGCCTCAAAGGACTTTTTTCACTGTTGAGTCATTGCATCCTCTACATTTGCAATTCACAAAGTGCTTTCATACTTATCTCATAGTCCTTGTAGTCAGGCTGGATATTAGTAATTTCTATGTTACAAACAAGGAGCTAGAAGCTCTGAGATGGTGAGTCACTGACTCACAGTGCCATTCATCTAAAAAAAAAAAACGGTAAATGGCCTTCGGGTTATTTTCCTGGTTTCCCTATTCTGAGCAGTATTGCAGGAAAGCCTTCTCCTACATGTATCTCTGCCCCTTGGGCTAACATTTCTGTGGGATGAAGTCTGAAGTAGAACCTCTGGTCTGGGATGTGAGCACGGGAGGTTGAGCAGGTAGAAGGGGCACTGGGAAAGCAATCCTGGCGGGGAAATGAAGTCAAGGAGGCAGGCCTGACTAGGTCATTATCCTCAGTTTTATTGAGCTGGAAATGTGGGCCACTGCTTTCTAACTTCTGAATGAAACTAAGTCCAGGGCACCTGGGTGGCTCAGTTGTTAAGGGGCTGCCTTTGACTCAGGTCATGGTCCAGGGATTGAGCCCTGCATTGGGCTCCCTGCTCCGTGGGGAAACTGCTTCTCCCTCTCCCTCTGCCTGTCACTCCCCCTGCTTGTGCTCTCTCTCTCTCTGTCAAATAAATAAATAAAATCTTTAAAAAAAAGAAAAAAGAAACTAAGCCCAAGTGGACGTCATCCAGAGGAGCTGCAGGATGACCTGGGCAGTGGCCCCTCTCCAGCGTCTCAGGTAGCACTGAAGTGTGGGTTAGCTGAACAGATCGGCCAGCAGCTGCATCAACACCTAGGTCCCGGAGGATGCGGTTCTGTAGAGTTGTTCTCTACTGAAGAAGGGGACACAGGGGACCCAGCTGATAGATAACAGCAGCTGAGAGGCTGGGACCAGCTAGTGTGGGCAAGGGACAGAACGAGCACCAGATTCTGCCTCTCAAACTCATCTCCATTAATTCCAATTATAATTCTGGCATTTCCTTCTCACCTTCACTCTCAGGGTTTGCTACATATACTCCAAGACCCCCAACCCAGCCCGCTGGGGTGCGTATGCAATTGATAATGATTCCACAATGAGTTTAAAGCAAATTCTCTGCAGGAATTTGTTTATAATTTATTTCCCTTAATTTATTTATGTTTTATTTCCAGGAGAGAATGGCAGAAATAGCTCTGGCCAATAGAGTTGGAAAGCCTGGAAGAAGACAGAGAAGGAAGACTGAAGAGGAAGGGAAAGGGAATGAATAGTGTAGGGCATCAGCTCTGAGCCGTCACTTTACACACGTCAATTACACAATGTTAATTGACATTTATCCTCACAATAATCCTGTAAGGATGGTACTGTTGGTCCATTACTGATGAGAAAAGCTCCAGAGCTTGGAGAAGTTAAGAGTCTTGTCCAAACACTAAACCCCACCCCCGAAAAACAACAACAGGACTTCTGCCCTGCAAGGAATTTTCCATTCCATGGTTGTGAAAACCAAATGAGATAATGGATGCAAAAACTAGCTCCAGCAGGGTGAGAGAATATTATGATGGTGATGCCAGGACCCTGCAACTTAGGTTCTCTAAGAAGGTCTCAGTCTCCCTGGAGGTCAGCCAGTCACCCAGTCAGGCTGGATGATGGCTGGGAACGGACCTGAACAAAGGACCTGCAGGGCTGAACTTAGCAGGTTAGTGGTGGCCATTCCCCTAGACAACCACACCGCATTTACACGAACCTTCTCAGGAGGCTGTGGGCCAAAATTTGTACCTTTTGTCCCCTATCTCCATAGATTTCCAAGATAGTTCCTTACTTTGTTCCATATTATTTCCTTTTTATTACTCTCCTTTCCAGGATAGTGAAGCATAATTGTAGTTAACTGGGGAAGGACAAAGAAAGAGAAGCTTCTCTATAAAGAAGATTCTCTATAAAGCTTCTCTCTTGTTTATCTTCAAGACACAAATATAGGGGTGCCTTGGTGGCTCAGTCATTGGGTGTCTGCCTTCGGCTCAGGTCATGATCCCAGGGTCCTTGGATCGAGCCCTGCATGGGGCTCCCCGCTTGGCGGGAAGCCTGCTTCTCCCTCTCCCACTCCCCCTGCTTGTGTTCCCTCTCTCGCTGTGTCTCTCTGTCAAATAAATAAATAAAATCTTTTTTAAAAAAAGACACAAATATATATACATGCATAACATATAGAGAGTTATTATATACCTATATATACACACAAACACACGTGCACATTTTTTAGCAGGCTAGGAATTACCTTTGAGTTCTTCCTCCCCCCACACCCAATCCTGTTGGTTCTACTTGGGACCTGTTCCCCCACTCCACCCCTCCTCTAGTCTTAAGTCACTGCCTTACTTAGGGTCTCATTATTTCTCACCTGCAATAGCATCCTAACTGGTCTTTGGGTCCGTGCCCCACCTCCTGCTGCTTTGGTCCTGTGTTTCCTTCCTTCATAATTACTTAAGTGAGCTGCCATATTACTCAAGGTGGAGGGAGCTTCCTAACTCCTTATGGGCACATTCCCCAGGCGAGTTGACTAGCTGGATATAGCAGCAAGCCCATTGCTATCTTAAGCCCTAAAACAATAAGATGTCAGTAAGTGTCAAAACAGTAAGTGTCTGTTATGGGTTGAACTGTGTCCTCCTCCAAAAAAAGATATGCTGCTCCAGTACTTGTGAATGTGACCTTATTTGGAAATAGGGTCTTCATAGATGTAATAAAGTTAAAATGAGGTCATTAGGGTGGGCCTCGATCCAGTATGACTGATGTCCTTATAAGAGTAGACAGGCATGCAGAGAGGCCATGTGATGACAAAGGCAGAGATGGGAGTGATGCATCTAGAAACCAAGAATTGCACAACACCAGAAGCCGAGAGAAAGACAGAGAAAGACATGGAACGGATTCGCCCCTAAAGCCTTCAGAGAGTGCATGGTCCCACTGAAAACTTGATTTTAGACTTTAGCCTCCAGAAGCATAAGCAAATCAATTTCTCTTGTATTAAGCCACCTAGTTTGTGTGGTCATTTGTTAAGGTAGCCCTAGGAAACTAACACGGGATCTTTTAAAAGGTGGGAAGAGGGATGCCTGGGTGGCTCAGTTGGTTAAGCATCTGCCTTCAGCTCAGGTCATGATCCCAGGGTCCTGGGATCGAATTCCGCATCAGGCTCCTTGCTCAGTGGGGAGCCTGCTGCTCACTCTCTCTGTCTCTTGCTCACTCTCTCTGACAAATAAATAAATAAAATCTTAAAAAAAAAAAAAAAAGAGGTGGGAAGAGTTGACCATCAAGAAAGAACCCTTCAAGTAGAAGCTCCTTCATAAGTTTGCCTCTGCTACTTACCTCCTCTATAAGAAGCCAGTGGCCGCTAGAATTATGGTTCTAAAGAACACACTTGATGATGTCATTCCCTTTTTTGAAAAGCCTCCCATTTTCAGGGGCGCCTGAGTGGCTCAGTGGGTTGAGTATCTGACTCTTGGTTTCAGCCCAGGTCTTGATCTCAGGGTCCTGGCACCGAGCCCTGCATCAGGCTCTGTGCTCAGCAAGGAGTCTGCTTGAGGCATCTCTCTCCCTCTCCCTCTGCCCCTCCCCCCACTCAAGGGCACTGGCATGCATGCGCACTCTCTTTCTCAAATAAATAAATCTTTTAAAATAATAATAAATATAAAAAGCCTCACATTTTCTGTAAGACAGAGTCCAAGCCCCTAATATGCCACGTAAAGCCTTCACAGTCTGGTCCCAAACTGCCTGTCCAACATAAGTGCTATCTGTCTGTCCCCTCCCCACCTCCCTCCCTACATGCTGACCCCCAGTCATCACGCTGCCCTAGAGTCCAGCGACTGATTCTCATTCACAGTGGACAACAGGCATGGTGAAAGCAACTGGCCAGGGTGGCCCTGAGAGTGGGCCTGGGCATCCACCATACTGAGCAAGCCCATGATGCCCTTTCTCTAGAAGACCAAAAGCTGGGCAATGCTGGATCAGGCAGAAGGATCTGTGGCTTTGGGCACCGAAGGCACAGGCATAATTTGGTGCCTAAGTATTAAGCAATACCACTTGATGATACATGCAGCATTCTACTTCCTCTCTGAATTCACTTTGAACCTTCATCAGTCAATAAATTAGTGAGTTATCTACAATGTACTGAGCCCTGTGCTCGGTGCCAGGACACACAGAAGAGTGTCTGAGGTGTGTCAAGTTCATGAAACCGATCAGGCTGGTCTAGCTGGGGAAAGGACTAAGCCACAAGGTGCAAGAGACACAAGGCAGCAGATTCCATTCTGGGGGCTTCCATTAAAAACTGGAAGAGTTCCGAGAACGGAAGTGACCTGAGTGGACTGGAATAGTCAGGAAAGAGTAGGTGGTGGGAATGGGAACGGAGGTGGGGCCTGGCAGATGCAGGGGACTTAGCTGGCCAACGGGAGGACGGAGACTTTGCAGGGACAACACAATCGAAGGCCAGAAGCAGGAGGAACAGACATCACGGCTCCCGGGGAAACCTAGTTTTCAAAGCACCGTTCTTGATTAGTCTAGTTCATCAAGGGGGCCTCCAGATCAGCAATATCAGCAGCACCTGGAAACTGGACGGAAATGCAAAGTTTTGGCCCCACCCCAACCTAGTGAATGAGATGCTCTCGGCGTGGGAGGGTGGGGCTCCCCCACCTGAATTTCTACACATTCTCCAGGTGATTCGGATGCAGGCTAAAGTTTTTGAGAACTGCTGATCTCGGGAGAAGACACGTTACAAATAAACTTATAATGTCTATTCCTACAGAGGAAACTTTTTAAATCGTCTCCTACTTTTACTTCATTTCATTTAGTTTTCGATAGACCCTAAATGGCCGAGCAGCAACACGTGCCAAGCACAAGGCAGAGAGAGCTGTGTGCACACATGAGTACGTGTGTGCCCAAAGACCGTATCAGTCACCTGACTGCCAGGAAGTAACTGTTTAACATACATCTAAGAAAGATCTAGAAAAATTAGTGATTTAAGGAAGCAGCACTGCTCGGATGTCACAGTCCTATGGGATAAGAAATTTTATATACTAAAGATAAAGACAGTGATTGAATGTGGTTACCTAGACCCCGGAAATAATAACAGGAGTATAGAAACAACTACTTCCCTTGTTGCTCTATCGTCTTTCTGTGATCATCTGGTGGCTAGTTCTATTTCCACACACCAGAGATAAGAACCTCACACTCTTTCGTGTTCGGAGCTTCTGTACTTGAAGACCGCCGACAATCCCCTACTTTCACCACTCCTGCCAAATGAAGGTTGGGTTTCCTTTGATTTGTGTTGGGCCTGCAGCTCCTCGTTAAGTAAACTAGGACTCCGGGTCCAGCCCATGCATTCAAGAAGAGAAAAATAGAAGGAATCAAAGTGAATGGTAGCGAGGGAAGGAGGGGAAGTTCCCTGGAAGTCTAAAAGTAGGAACCAAGGATGGTATTTTTGGCTTGGGACTTTCTGTACCATATGAAATTATGAGAATGACTTAATTATTCCTGTGCGTTCGAAACCCAAGAGAGAGCATAATGGCTGGGTTACACCCAGACGGACTGGAGCGGGAGTTAGACAGGGTGGCCTCCTGCCAAACAAACCTGCTCTGCAAACATGACCGGCTGGCTGCCTCGGTGGTGTTTTCAGGGCCAGGCCAAGTCTGATGATGGCTGGCTTTGCTTCCCCAAAGGAGACAGGGTGCTATGTTACAGATGGCTCCCATTTCAGGGCTAAGGAGAGGGGCTGGGATGGGCTCCAGAAAGCCGGGGTTCTAGTCTTTTCTCTATGTAGTGGCTATATGCACCCAGGCAGCAATTTTAACTTTTCTCTGTCATCTACTGGAAGAGGTAAGGCACGCTCTATGTGCCTTGGCTGTACCATAGAATGGTGGTAGGAACACATAAGAAAAAAAACCACAAAGAACATCCTTTGGGAAATTAAGATTGCTATACTATTGGGAGTTATTCCTGGACTCTGGCTTTCACCTAGTATCTTTTGCACCCCTCTTCTTATGGCAGATGCCTTCTGGGCTGCCTGCCCTGCTTCCCTTTTTGCAGGAGGTGGTGGTCATGATGGCTGATGCCTCACCACCTGGCCACAGGAGAAGACCCCTGACCCAAGCCAGAGCCATCAGATTATCAATCCCAGTAATTTATAATAGAGAGGCTTAGCAGTTGAGTTCTTGGTGGCTTAGACTCATTTACACTACCCTAGTGGTTCCTATCAGGGGCACTTTTACTCCCCTGGGGGCATTTGGCGATGTCAATTTTTGGTTGTCACAATGAGGAGGGGCTACTATTGGCATCTTGTGGGTAGAGACCAGGGACGCTGCTAAACATCCTCCTGTGCACAAGACAGCCCCTCATAACAAAGAATCATGTGGCCCCAAATGTCAGTAGTAACAAGCATGAGAAACCCTGCACGAGAGAAGAGGTTGCAAGGCAAATGGCTCCTGGGGCCAGGAGGATACAAAAGGGATGAGCCAGGCGGTAGGGAAGTGGGCTGACTGGCAATGGGGGGCTCTGAGGAAGAGAGCAGCCACTGTGTGCCTCCAGCCAGGTGTTACCATGGGGGAACCGGGACTTAAGCTTGTCAGTTCTGAGTTATCCAGATAAGCTAGGAAACTGGATTTTCATGTGAAATCTGATTTTTAAAAATGTATTGTTTTAAGTAAGCTCTACACCCAACGTGGGGCCTGAACTCATGACCCCAAGATCAAGAGTCGCGTGCTCTACCGACTGAATCAGCCCGAATCTGATTTTTAAATGCCGGCTCAGATTTTCTGAAACATATGGGCCAAATAAATACATCTCCAGGCCTCGTGGAGGCTGGGGTGTCACCACTTTACAACCTCTGGTCTAGAGAGATCAAAAGCCTCCTTCACTTGAGCCCCTGGAAGCTTTCTAGGTCTTCCCTCCACTTCCTGGGATTTGTGAGGCAGCCCAGGAGGTCCCTTTCGCCCCCCTCTCTAGGGCACACCCCTGGCCATTCTCCCTCACACTCACTTCTTCAGCAACATCTTGGACCTGATGTGCCATCTCCTCCCAAATAATTCAATCTCCCAGGGTTGGAAGAGACCCTGGAAAAAGGTCTAGTCCTGACCTGCCAGGAAAAATATTTGACATATTACTTAACCCCTCTGAGCCTCAGTTTCCTCATTTGTAAAACCTGGGTAAGAATAACAATACTTTTTCAGGCTGCTAGGAAGATTGAGTTCATATATCACCTCCACCTCCCTCTTGAATCCTTAGCACTTTGGAAATAATGCTTCAATGCTGTAATAAAAATAAGAAAACCAGCACACTTAGATCATGATTAATGTCAATATTTGCTTGAGGCTTAGCCTAAAAATTCATACAGGGTGGAACTTCAACATTCAATCACTTTCCCAGGACGAATAAGCCGTGTCTCATCAGTTACTGAGACATATTTCTGGAACACTTTACGGATGCCGAGGAGTATTTTGTGTATTGATGTATGGGGGACCAACCAGTACCGGGGTGATTTGGCTTGTGGAGATTCCGAGAAGGGGCATGAACAGCAGGAGACACGCGAGCAGGGAGCAGGCAACTCTCAAGCCATCCAACCACCACTCGCAAAAAAAGAAAAAGGTATCCAAGAAATTCTCGGGCCAGAGCACAACAATCTCTCACCATCTTAAGAATTTAGTGAATTCAGGTTTATGGCAAATCTAACCTGTCACAAGGGCTGTGGCATTCTTAGCTGCCGCCAAGCCATTCTGGCCTGAATTCTTGCCAAGGCTACTTGACCCTCATAAAAATCCTGGACAGTGGAGTGGGGGCCATTTTTTTCCCTCTGCCTTTGAAAAGCTTCCTTGACAACATCCATTACAAAGAGAACAGGGTCTGCTCTCCAGACTGGAGGCCAAAATGCTAATTAACTAATAGCCATGTCTGCCAAAAAAATTTGTGGGTAGTACTCTCTCCTTCTAGCAGTATTAGAGAGAGAAAGGGAATGGAAATGAAGAAAATCTAGAAAGAATCCTGATATTAATACCAAATGATCACGTGTTTTTTCACATCTGTCCTTCCTACTTTACTTCTGATCACTTTTTTGTCACTATAAACTGGTCTTTCAATGACAAAATCATTTCATCACATACGGACTGGATACGGGTTCTGTTGCTTTCCACTGCCGACTTCACAGAGGATTTATGTGAGTCTTCTGGGTTCGTTAGCAATTCTGTTTCATTATTTCTATGAAAGCATTGTGCTATGTAAGGAAGATATCATACAAAGCAAATAATGCATACTAAAAATTGAAACTATACTAGGAAAATAAGTCTGGATTCAGTCCAAGTACTGGTGAAAGCTGATATTATTAAGATACCACTCATAAATGCTAACAACTAACTGCCCACAGCTTTAGCAGTAGCAGAACCCCCAAAATAACCCCTATATCCCGAGAGTATTTTGGAGCATTAAGTTGCATTCTTGCGAGGAGTGGTTTCCTCCCTAGGCAGGGAAGAAGGTGCATCTGATATTTTGCAATTTGAGAATGCAAAGGGGGCATTATACTTTCCAATCTTGCTCTATCCATCCATCCACTCAATAAATATCTACTGAGTGCCTATTACGTGCCAGACATTTTGCTGAGAGTTGGGTGACAGAGATGAACAACACACGTATTTTGCCTGCCCTCATAGAGCTTACAGTCCAATGAGCCAAAGAGACAGGTTAACAAGCAATTCCAAGAGTTTGATAAGAGTCATGTAAGGTAAGACAGGCCCTTCCTTCTCTTTCTCCTCCCCAAAGGAACTTGGAGCAAGGGACCGCAAGAATTTAATCCGATGTGAGTCATGGAAACAGTCACAATTCTGGGAGCGAACTCTAAACTCACTATCACCAAGGCAAACCAACAGAAGAAGTAACTTGAGAAGAGAGCAGTGACAGAGACCTTCATCAAGAAGGGGAGGCAGAAAGTGAGGGATAGACTTTGGACATCAGATTGTGTGGCTTGCTGGGAGCCTGGAGTCCTAGGAAAAGCAATGAGAGCAGTTCCAGGAAAGAGTCCGTGGGGCATCAGGGAAGGTGTGGGACAGTTACAGTCAGGGACTTCCCCAAATCCTGTACATCAGCTAACAAATCCAACCATTATGATAAACCCACGAAGCAGGTACTATTATTGTCATCACTCCCAGGCTACAAACGAGGGAGCTGAGGTAAAGAGGGTACAAAACCTGTCCAAGCTTGTTAGTCATGGCACCAGGATTCAAGCATACCTAGCCTGGGTTTCATACTAAACACGTGTCAAAGATTTTAGACATGCCTTAGTGGAAAATGAGGGGTCACGGAGGATTTTAAAGCAAGGTACCATGTAATTAAAACACTGATTTCAGAATTCATGTAGTCACTGAATGCAGAATGAACTGCAGGGGAAGGGGGGAGGCAACTGGCATTTAACGAATGCCTCAGGTGCACCCAGACTTCCTCAGACATGATCTTAT
Source organism: Eumetopias jubatus (assembly GCF_037043125.1). Lineage (NCBI taxonomy): Eukaryota > Metazoa > Chordata > Mammalia > Carnivora > Otariidae > Eumetopias > Eumetopias jubatus. The sequence goes on from NW_028274813.1 coordinate 99,836,122, forward strand.
ACTTCTACCTCATTATCCAACAAGCACTCCGGAAGAGGCAGATTTCCATTTTACTGATACTGAAACTAAATCTCAAAATGGTACCTAAATCGTGCATTCACTCCTGTATGTGGTGGAATCAGATTTCGAACCCAAGTGAGGCTACCATTAGAGTCCCCACTGTTCCTACCACACTGTCCTAGAAATGTTGGAGGCAAAGAAGCTAGGTGGTAGGTTTTTTAAATTGTCAAAATGAGTGGTGATGAGAATTAGAGGAAGGGGTGGGTGGGAGACCTGATAAGTCAAGGGAAAGATGGAGGCAAAAACAAAAAAAAAGAAATGACATCAGGATTTCAAAATTATTTTACTTGAGTATGGGAGGCAGGAAGTAGTAGAAGCAGCCTTCCAGAATGGTGACTGAGAGTACTAGCATTTTGAGCATTTACTATTTGCCAGGCAACGTACTAAGGGCATTAGATGTGCCAACTAACTTACTTCTCACAAAACTCCTCATTAACCACATTTTAAAGAGGAGGCAACCTGAGTAAGTTACCCGAGATCACACAGTGAGCAAACTGCAGAGCTGAATCTGAGCTGAACTGACAGATTTAACTTTACCCGTCTTATAGAAGCTGGACATTTCCTATACGTCTCAGAGGAAACAGGAGACACGATAATGGGTTAAAGATTTGCATGGCTGGGGAATTCCAGAGAAGCAGAACCAGCATAAATGGCTCAATGCCACACAAAAAAAGTAAATTTTAGCTCAAACATGAAGTTTCTGTGGTAACCTGTATTTATTCTTATTTCAAAAGTAAATGGATTATACAAAATTCTTTTTAAGAAGAAAAATGAAAGAAACACAATTGCCTTTCACATTTCTAATGAGTTTAGCCGTTCAAAAATAAACAAGCTCCCTTCTGAGGCATGAGCTATTAATCACTGGAAATATTCAAGAACGCTGTCAGAAACTGTCAGAAGGATTTCTGGACGAGGCGAAGCTATCACATAAGAACACCAAGATAGCGATCGCTCAACTGGAGGGTCCTTCCTGCCTTTTCTTCCTTTGCTGGTCACTTCTCAATGTCCCCCTTCTTACAGGATGATGTTACCAGACTCTACAGAGAAAGGGTGTCCTTTTTGTCACCTCAAGTTATAAAGAAACTGCCACAAAGTTGTACCCATACCTAGAAGCTGCTTTAACAATGCTAACCTTACAAGCTATTTCCTAGTTTTAAAAAGTGAAATTAAAAGGAAAAAGAAGGCCACAGCGTATTTTTTAGATATAGAAGCCCTAAACGTTTCTGCTTAAACCATCCAGACCACATGAGAATGCAGTCAAGTGTTTTTCAGGTTCAAAGTGCTTACGCGGAACGTGGGTAGGAAGAAAGCCAAGCAATAGCGATTAGCTGAAAGGAAATTGTCCTGCTTACCTGGCTGTTCTAAACACATAAGTAACTCTGTCAGAGGGAAAGTGAAATCTAATTGAGTCCTGACCCAGATTTTATTGATTCTAAGAAACAAATGGGGGTGAGAAGGAGGGACACATTGTTTTGGTTTTGCATTTTAACATATCTGAAATCAGACTCTATATTACAACCCATGACATGTCTCCATTTAGTTATTAGCATTTTTCTTTCTTAAAGGAGCCTGGGTGGCTTCATTCAGTTAGGCGTCTGCCTTCGGCTCAGGTCGTGATTCCAGGATCGAGCCCCGCCTTGGGCTCCCTGCTTGGTTGGGAGCCTGCTTTTGCTGCTCCCCTTGCTTGTGCTCTCTCTCTCTCTCTCTCTGTCAATGTCAAATAAGTAAGTAAATTCTTTAAAAGAATTTTTTTTAAAAAGGGGTACATAAAAATGGTGCTTCTTAAAAATCAATGGCAATAGAAACTGGAAATAAGGTTGACAGAAAGTAAATATCAGTTTCTTAAAAACATAAATAGACCAGTGGAGTCTTAGTCTTGATGAAATATAATAATTTCTGAACATGACGCATAAAGAAACAATTTCCACATGAGAATTAAAATTCAGACTTAAGCGGTAGAATGTGCGACTCTTGACCTCAGGGTTGTGAGTTCGAGCCCCACGTTGAGTGTAGAGATTCTTTAAAAATAAAATCTTAAAAAAGAAAATAATAGAATAAAATAAATAAAATTCAGACTTAAGAATTAAGGATGCCATGGAGAATGGTTGTGTGCATTTGTCTGATGATTGCATGGGTACTGGTGTGTGCTCTGGGCCCTACCGTGCCGGAGGGAGTGGGGTCCTCAAGGTTAAGGGAAAGCAGCAGGCTTGGGATCTGGCTGGCCCATAAGAGCATCTGGGGAGCTGTCACCTTCTATTATTACTAAAGCTTTTGGGGCTCTGGACTTCTTGGTTCCGACCTACAAAGACCCTTCACATGCCCTCTGTGACTTCTCCGGCCCTAGGAGCCAAGCTGGCTGCCTAGAGACAGAGAAGGCCTCAAAAAGCAGGATGAAAACAGAATCCTAGAGATATCTGAAGTTCAGGACCTAAGTGGGGTGGGGGAGGGAATCTCCTCTTGCCCCAGCTGTATATTTGTGCCCTCAGTCCCAGATGGCAGGACCCACGTTGGCCACAAATCATAAATAGGAAAAGAAAGCTTAGCCAGAAGAAGGAAGGGTAACTCGATTTTCTGAGGTCAAAGAGCATGGCCTGAAGTACACACACCTATGTGGACAACAAGGCGGAATATGACGTCTGGACTGCTAGGAAACACAGAGTTAACTCTGCTATACAGTGTCCTCAGTCTGTGAACACACAAAAGTGCCAGTGCTGGTCAAATCCGTGAAATCCTGAATTCTATAAAAGAGAACAGTTTGCTTTTTAATTAAAAAAAAAAGAACATTAGCAAATCAGGCTGTCTTGGGAACTGGGCAGGTTTGGAGGAGTGATGGGGTGCTGGCGAATCTGGGTTGCTTCGAGGGGGGGAGCAGGTGGGGAAGAAGCATCTCAGCGACAGAGCAACCCAAGTTCAAGGTGAACATCCTTGTCCCTGAAACCTGGGTAGGAGGAAGCCTGTGTTTACCCCTATTCAAGCACCTGGCCCAGAAAGCAGCAAACAGCGGAGCCTCAGAATCACTGGCTGAAAGAATGTCCGAGTGTTGCACCTACTTCTCCTGACAGTTAAATGAACTTCAGGAGTCAAATGGAATCTTCTGTCCTAAAAATGTTAAATGACTCCTCAGAGCCTTATTCTCACAGGGAGTAATGAAGGGCAGAGAAGAATCCAGGTTACCTCAATTGCAAGTTGCAAATTTTAAAATAATAGTTGGATTTGTTTTTATTTTTAGCATTCTAAGGCTTTTTGGAAAGAAATAACTTTAGTCTGGGGAACTATATTCCCTTTCAGCAGGATTTCACCATCTAAACGAATTCAATTTTCCTTTTCTATTAGGGGAAAAAAAAAAAATCGCCTAATTACATAACCAGGGATTTTGCAGAAATGATCACAGCTTGACGGAAGGCCTTAAATTCCTTTATGAGTCCCAGGCAGCAGGGTGTGTGATCAGCTGACCAGCACATAGCTCCACCATAAACTGCAGGTTGACATGATTTACATATTTCAACTCGGGGTCTTCTAGAGTTTGACGGTGCAATCCTGTAATATATCCTTTAAAACACAAGTACTAAACTGTATGTCCCATCACTTCGTTAGCTTTCTTTCCGTGAAGGCCTAGTAATAACTGTTTTTAAAAACTAACCGAGCATTTCCTCCTTATGTCTTTAAATTAATTCAATTCATTACAATCAAGGCAGCATTTCTTTCTTAAACTGATCAATCCAGACTAGAGGAAAGCTGCTGAGTGTGGAAACAGGTGTTAGGCTCATTGTGACCCGATGTTAGCTTAGGCGAGTCTTCGGACTCTCATAGGTGGCCTTGGTTTTCTCACCTGTCACATGAGGGACGCGGATTGACCTCCACAGCTCGTTCCAGTGCTGACCTCTGTGACCTGCCACCAGGGCTGCCCAAGGGAATCACAATGCGGAGGCAGTTAGGGTCTTCTCATTGCACAAAGGCAAGAACTGGCACTCCCATGGGAATGGGCAAAGGAAAGCCCCTACACCTTCATTCTTCATGGTCTTGGATACTCAGAGACCAAACTTTGGGCAGGCTCAAAGGTTCAGTTCCTCTTTATTGGGTACATTCTTTATTATCATGTGCTTACAAGAAAAAATAATCATAATAAAAAAAAACCCAGACAGCTACATATTTCTCTCAATACACAAATAATTCTCACTTCCTCTAGAAAACTGTACCAAATTAGGTGGGTGGGCAGCCTGAACCCACCTTCCAGTTTAAAAATCACAAGATGGGGGTGCCTGGGTGGCTCAGTCATTAAGCGTCTGCCTTCGGCTCGGGTCATGGTCCCAGGGTCCTGGGATCGAGCCCCGCATCAGGCTCCCTGCTTGGCGGGAAGCCTGTTTCTCCCTCTCCCATTCCCCCTGCTTGTGATCCCTCTCACTGTGTCTCTCTCTGTCAAATAAATTTAAAAAAAAAGTCTTTATAAAAAAAAAATCACAAGATGTTTCTCAATGTCACAACAACTGGTGATACCTGTTGGCTTTTAAATAATCGTTTCAGCCTAAATGGCTCCTACACAAATGGATTTACATTTGTATGCTTGTATCATTCTGTCTGTCTATGGACCTTCTTTTGGTGTTACAATATGCATTGTAACTTGCATATTTTATAGCTATGCTTAATTAAAGATGACGTAATCACTACACAAATTCCTCCCTTGGTCAGTATAGTAGAAAGGACACTGGAAAATGCCTCATGGGGGAGGTATTTTCCTACTTGACTTTTCAATCACACAACTCCATGCTGGAGTCTCCAGTCTGGTCCTCCACCTTGTGGGGGATGAGACATTGCCTCTTGTCTCCAAGCACCCATCACAAGTGCTGTCCCAGGTCACCACCGGGCACTGCCAAGACTCAATTCCTGCTTACCTTTCCCTATACCTACGCCATTTCGTAAACATTTTCAGGAAATCTAGTCCTGAGTATTAGTTTATATGCTGGCAGACAGTAAGTACCATATAAATGCATGCATTTAGTTACTTTAAAAACAGCACCACTCTGTGGCAAGTGCAGGAGGGCAAGTATAGAAACAGAGAGACGATTAGGAATATCCTACACCATTCTAGGTGAGAAATAGTGGTTGCTGAATTAGGATGGCAGCTATGGAGTGATGTAAAGCTGTCAGATTCCATTATCTTTTTTTTTTTTTTTAAGTAGGCTCCACGCCCAGCGTGGTGCCCAACATGGGGCTTGAACTCACGACCCTGAGATCAGGAGTCGGACATTTAAACGACTGAGCCACCCAGGGGCCCCTCCATTACCTTTATAAATAGAAATGACAAGACATTCTGGCTGGGATGTGGAGGGTGAGTGAAAGAATTAAGTCAAGGAAAGGTTGGGTTGGGCTGCCATTTCCAGACACATCCTAGGCAAGGCTGAGGCTCCCCGTCAGTGGGCAAAGGAATGTTAGCCACATGGACCCCTGTTTCCCCTTCCTCCCCAGCACTATGGGAGCTGTCTTGAGAGAGAAGGTAATGGGCCCAAGAGCACAGGCAGGAGGTACGGGGGCACACCCCCTGCTGAAAGGAGGCAGAGGAGGAGAAAACAAAGCCTCATAGAGGTTCCCATCTCCGAAGAGCCAAAGCTGGCTGATGGGCCTGAGATGGCGGGGCTGCTACCAGCAGGAGCAGCTGTGGTGGTGACAGTTCCTGATTCCTTTGCACTAAACCCAATGGGCACTGGGCCAGGTGTCAAAGGTATCAGCAGAGAAAGTCAGAGAAAGAGAAAGCTCACCCCTGGGGATTAACTGGGCAGCAGAAGGCCTAGCAGAGTTTGGCCCTTGCTCAAGCCAAAAATAGGAGGTGGGAACAGATCAGTGTACTTTCTTAGAGCACTGGGGAAGTGGCTCTTACTTGGACCTGTGCTACCTCCCAGAGTGGACTTCAAGACAGACTCTGCAGGAGGAGAGAGAACTTGATCCATTTCTGGGCTCAAACGAGGCACTGAACCAAAGGGGTGCAGGGAGGGTGTCAGAACATGCATTTTACAGCCTCTGTGAACCCCTAGACATGTTGGTGGTGATGGTATCTCTCCAACTCATATGGCACAAAGTAGTAGTAGAAGTATTTTATAAAGACAAACCGTGGAAACTTAAAGGACATCCACAATGCCAGCTATTCATAAATGAGCCTCATCAAAACACAGCTGTTTTGAGGAATGTGGAAAGGAAATGTGGCCACTTGTGACAAGCCTTCTCAACATGGCTGGCCCTGAGGCGAGGGCTCCAGCAGACCTCCACATATTGAACAAATCTGCAGCAGGCTCCGGCGTGGAGCTCACAGCACCTCCAGGGTTAAGCATTTAGGGCATGTGATAATCCAAGAAATGGGAAAAGGAGTCGGTACCAGGGTCATTTATATCCACATATTCTTGAGAAAACTAAGGCAAAGAGATAGTACCCACTTAAACTCTGTGAGCAGGCACTATGATGCCAAATACAGGTGAGGAAAGTAGCTCAGAACTTGACATTTGGCTAACCAGGGCAGAGCAGGATTTGAACCCAGCACTCCATTGACACCACAGCTTCATAAAGATGACAGTCATCGGGGTGCCTGGGGGGCTCAGTCGGTGAAGCATCTGCCTTTGGCTCAGGTCATGATCCCAGGGTCCTGAGATTGAGTCCTGCCTTGGGCTCCCTGCTCAGTGGGAAGCCTGCTTCTCCCTTCTCTCTCTACTGTTCCCCCTGCTCATGTTCTCTCTCTCTCTCTCTCAAATAGATAAATAAAATCTTTTTTTTTTAAATGTTGACCTACCAGTCTGGTTTTATTTATTTATTTATTTTTAAGATTTTATTTATCTATTTGAGAGAGAGAGAATGAGAGAGAGCACGAGAAGGAAGAGGGTCAGAGGGAGAAGCAGACTCCCTGCTGAGCAGGGAGCCAGATGTGGGACTCGATCCCGGAACTCCAGGATCATGATCCGAGCTGAAGGCAGTCGCTTAACCCACTGAGCCACCCAGGCGCCCGTAAATAAATAAAATCTTAAAAAAGAAAAAAAGGATGACTGTCATCAGCAGAAGGTAAGGGGAGGGACTCCAAACGGAACTTGAGCCTAAGGGTAACATAAGCAATAGTTAAGTATGAGAATTGTATTAATAATGACAATGATAACTTTTACTGAGTGCTGAGTATGAATTAATTATCAAGTCTTTATTGAGCTCCTACTATGTGCCATGCATTGCTATACACAGTGGGAATACAGCTTCCCCATGGAGCTTACATTTTCATGGAGGAGAGCCCATGCTAGGTCCCATGGGTTATTCCCCACTCAGTGAAGGAATCAGAGGGGTTAAGTGACTTGCCTAATGTGCCATAGCTAAGAAATGGTGTGGAGCCAGGGCCAGAACTCCCTAGAAGCATATGACCAGTCCAGTTCATGAGATACCCCAAAAGCGACCCTCAATGTGCACTGTTGGGAGGAAATGGACCAAAAGCTCAGAATACAAACATTTGGGGCAGCTCCAAACCAAAAAAGATTTTGACATCTGTTCAAAAGAGCTGGAAGAACACTTTAATGGGCATCCTAGGACCTCTGCAAAGAGGGGAACAGGGAGCCCACCCAAACCTTCCCACAGTTCAGTGTTCCTTCCAAGTTCATGACTCGGTATGGAAACTGTCAGCTGTCAAAGGCTGGGCAGGGCTACTTCCTGTATAATCTCAGCTTTTTTATTCCTCTCAAGGTCTTTCAAAGAGCAAACCACAGCCATTCCCACTTCCCAGAACCCTCTGCTGATTACAGCAACATCAGATCCCCCATGGACAGGGAGGACTGGTATTTCAAACATGAAACACTGCAACGTAGATTAATAATTTACCAATGACTCTAAACAAATATTGTCCATGGGAGGAAAAAAAACCCTTCACTTTTGAATGGGAAGTCAGTCAGATTACCTCAGTACTTTAAAAAGCAAACTGCAAAATAACCTTCTTAGAATTCAATATTTATTAATGCTGATGGTTCATTTTTTAGGAATTAATCATTCCCAGCTTCAATATTCTGCTTCAACATAAAGTTCACTTTATTCTGCATGTGGATTCCTGCTCTCTCTGCCCAAATAAATTAATACATATTCCAGAGTCTGGGGCCACAATCAATGAAAAACCACAGTAAATTCCTAAGCAGTAATAGATATTCCACATGGCTTGAAATGGTTGAAGGAGAATTTTCTTAAGGTTAAGAATCAAAGCACTGTAATTGAAAATCTTAAAAATCAAGAAGCAATGGCTTCTCAAAGTATCTGATGTTGACTTCAAGGATCATTTAAGGTAAGTTTCCTCTCCTAGTCTCTCCTTGCTCTCGCTTTCTTTCTATCTCTCTCTCTCTCGGTTTCCAGCTCCAAGAGTGGTATAGAGTTGGCATAGGTCAGTGGCATTAATCTAAAATGACAGTGCAATATGAAAAATGGCAGACTACGTGTAGAGAAAAGTAAGTACTTGAGAAACTATTTGAGAAAAAGTAAACACTTGAGAAAAGGAAATATTCCCAAAGTCTGTTGCCAGGCCTTGGCCTAATCCAATCTATAGGTACATAGTATAAAGAAGAACTGAAAACTGTGACAACACAGTCTTCTGTAGGTCAATTCCTCAGCAAACTGAAAAATCTTTGATTCAACTTTAGGGTATTTACAAACTAAGACCCTAAATTAATTAAATGTATTCCATTTAATATTATTCCAGCTGTCCTATCTTTGTGGGAACGATGTAGAACTGGGATCAGCAAACTACAGTCCGTGGGCCAAATCTGGCCCACTGCTTATTTTTGTAAGTAAAGTTTTATTGGAACACAGCCATGCCCATTTATTTATGCATCCTCTGTGGCTATTTTCATGGACAATGGCAGCGTTGAGGAGTTGCAACAGAGACCATATGGTCTACTAAAATATTTCCCAGATGACCCTTTACAGAAGTTTGCTGACTTGATGCAGAAGAACAAATTGAGGAAAATCACAAAAGGTATTAGTGCAGTCTTGCACTATGAAAGCACTGTGCGGAGCTACCTGGAGAAGTGACAAGCCTTTTTCAAACTGCAATCTACAATTAAAAGCAGCACAATCTTGAGCTAAAGGAAGAGCACTAATATGTGGAATTAGAAGTCAGCAAGATGTCAGAGGAGAAAGACTTTAGAACAAGTGACTGCTCCATATTTTACGATGAGATGGAGGAGGTAGAACAATATATACAAATGGCAAGAAAAAGATGGGATGGGCTCACTCTGCTATGGCCTGCAATCAATTTGATCAATGTCAGCCCCCAATTTTTTTTCCTTTTTTTTTTTTGGTAGGCTCCACGTCCAGCATGGAGTCCAACATGGTGCTTGAACTCACAACCTGGTGATCATGATTTGAGCTGAGATCAAGGGTCAGACGCTTAACCGACTAAGCTGCCCAGGAACCCCAGCCCCAAATTGTTTCTTAATGGGAAATTATATGGGCACATCAATCTCCTATCTCCAAAAATACTGAGCTAGAAAAATAAATTTGGGTCCCAAATTATCAGCACCTCTTATCTTCCACAATTTGAAATTTACATAGATTGACAGTCTGGAGCACATCTCTAAAAAAATGTAAATCATCCTGTTAGAGCTATAGCAGTCAGTCATTTTCACCTCGATGAGAGTTATTTTAATCAGACTGCTTTTCTCTTTCTCTGTAGTGAGTTCTGGCTTTACAATTCTGTAATTTCACAGTTTGATATCACTACTTGCGGTTCTATTTTATTACTGAAGGATAGGGCGATGTTCAAAAGAGATGGAAGAGATGGACTAATTTAAAGTAAGGATAAAATAGGGCTAATTCGAATAAAATGAAGGCTGAGAGCTCTCTCTTACCCCCGAATCTAGGCCCTAGGTAAAAATTGACATATGAGTACAAAGTAATTTAAAAGCAAAAAGTACTCTACAATTTTGCAGTAGTTTAGCTTTTATCTTCTTGACCATTTTGAGCCCTCAGGCTAGCCTGTGACTGGAAGTAGACATTATTTCCATTTTGCAGATGAGGAACTGTGTTCTCAGAGGAGTTAAAGCACCTGCTCAAAGTCATGGGTTAAGTATTCAAGGTCTTCTAATTGTTGCTAACTTGCTTGTGAGACAAAGTGCCCGATGCGGTTACAATGTCAATTTAAGGGAAATGAATTCTGGGCTTTTCTACAGCTCTTACAAATACATTTGCCTTCTCAAAATCAAAAGCCCAATACTTCCAAGTTATGACTCACAGACCAGAATAACCGACCCAGGGCTCCCATTATTTGGTCGTCACTAGGGAAGGTGATATTCGTCCTCATTAGGATACAGATTACCCTGAACAACACCAGGAGTCTATATTACAGGTATTTCTAGTTGTAGTATTCCCTGTCCTATAAATCCATAGGAGAGTTGTCATTTACCCGTCTCATGTTAAAGCCGCATAAACTAAATTCCCCCATCACTTAGGTCACCTTTATATTACTAGAAGAGATTTCAGGAATTGGTTTCCTTGGTGTTCTACTGGATGCAGCCAATTAGATTGTCAAGACTGGCTCCGTATTGTTTTTTAATCAGGTGTTTCCCATTATGTAGACAAACCTAAGAGCATCCCCCTCCCCCAACTGTACCCCCTATACCTCAAAAAAGGAATTGAGCTGGGAAGAGATGAATCCCAAATTCTTCTTCTTCTTCTTTTTTAAGGATTTTATTTATTTATCTGAGAGTGAGACAGAGAGCACAAGCTGGGGAAAGGGGGGGCGGTGAAAGAGGCAGAGGGAAAAGCAGACTCCTCGCTGAGCAAGGAGCCCAATGCAGGGAACCCGGGATCATGACCTGGGCCATAGACAGATGCTTAATCAACTGAACCACCCAGCCGCCCCACCCAGCCACCCCGCCCCGCCTCTTTCTTTTTCATGAAGAACTGATGATCTTATTTATCAGGACTGGCATATATAGTAACCTCACGAGCTGACTGTTGCTTAATAAACACAACCTAAGCATAATCTACTAATGTCACATTTCCTCTAAGTTCTGAAATTTTATATTCGTATTCCGTGTCTTCCTTGCCAACTTTCTGCCTATAACTATCCAGCTTCATTGCCACCTACTTCTAATATAGTCCATCCACTTACCAAACTTCTGTACACATCGTAAGACTTCCTGCCACCAGGCAGGGGAGCTGGAGAAGGGGGGCGCCTGGCTGGCTCAGTCAATAGAGCATGTGACTCTTGATCTCAGGGTTGTAAGTTCAAGCCCCATGGTGGATGTAGAGATTACTTAAAAATAAATCTTAAAAAAAAAAAAAAAAAAAGACTTCCTGCTACCACCCACACCCCATTACACACAGTAGACCTATTTCCCATTGGTGGTGTGTCCTTCCTCGAGCAAAGGAATTCCCCACTTCTTCCTAGATCTACTCTCTTCCTGCCTTGATTTCAGCCTCTTTTTTTTTCTTTATTCCTATAATGTGTGTGTGTGTGTGTGTGTGTGTGCGCGCGCGCGTGTTTTATCTTAAGAAGTCTCCACGCGCAACATGGACCCCAATGCGGGTTTTGAACTCATGACCCTGAGATCAAGACCTGAGCTGAGATCAAGAGTCCCACGCTTAACTGACTGAGCCACCTAGGCACCCCCTATAATGTTTATAGTTGAAAGCTGAACCACAAGAATGAGTTCAATAAATACCCTTTGAGCTTCTAGCACATATCTAAGTAAAACTTTGGAATAGCATGTCTTCTTCATAGGAAAGAGTTACATTTTCTCCCTATGAAACCCTCTGGAAATATGCCCAGGTAATGGGGAAGAGTATGAAAGGTAAGAGACTTCTTGACTGAATAGATTGATTGCATTATTAATCAGTTAACTATATGGTGGAGGATATAAAGGAAATATAAAGACTCTCTTATCTTCAAAATTTCTGTGAGCTTACAGGCAGTTAGTTTTTAGTTACTACTATTTTCATAACTCTCCACTCATTAATGCCCTTGGTGAGCATGTAAATATAGAAACTCCTTTCTGGAAGCCAGTTATGGAGTTCCTCTCAAAATGTCACAGGCATATACCCTATGAATCAACAATCCTGCTGCACAGAGTCTACCTAATGGGAATACTAGCAGGAGTGTTTAACAAAAATGGAAATAACCCAAATATCCACCAATACTGGATATCTCTGAGTAGCAGAGAAGAGCAGCAACAGGGGGACAAAGTGGTGGTTGACGGAAACACTCAAATCCAGCACAAGAGGTGTATGCTAAGGATGGGGAAAGAACAACTTCATTCCATCCACCACATCATCAACAAACAACAACCATGTAAAGACTGGAGTCTAGTGGATTTTCCCTACTCTTGGTGTTTGAAAACCAACCAACCAACCAACCAACCAAAACCCACACAAAATGCAATGAATTATGGGAATTGTTTATTTTTGCAGCTGTTCTCAGGAGCTCCTTTTCTACCCAGTTTTTCATTCATTCACTCACTCACTCAATTAATTCAACAAACTGAGCTGTGGCTCTATGCCAGGCACTGCACTAAGTACTAGGGAAACAGAAGTGAACAAGACCAGAGCTTCTGCTTCCCTGGGGCCTGTACGCTTGTGAGACAGTAAGACCAAAACGGAAGATGAGGCCCAGGGGACCTGAACATATCCCCATGATCTTCTGTTAGTTCATCTTACTCATTCTTAAGATGGACACTATAATTTCAAATTAAAATAAGTTACTAATGTCTCACACCCAGTCAACAGCGGCTGAATGCTTTGCTCTTGGACACGTGGCCATTTTGGACAAATTCTGAGAGGACTATAGGAAATTGCTACTGAATGTCATCTTTTTCCACTCTGGTAACAGCATTTCCCCCCCCACTGGTGACAAAGGGGCAGAAACTGCTCCAGGCCCAAAGCAGAATCAGACGGTAGCAATAAAACGGCCACCAACTTCACCCAAATATTCTCTAAGGCCTGTGAAGTCTCCATAAGATGATCACACAGAAATCACTTGGCAGGGCTCACCAGCCCCTCCTCGTCACAGTGCCGGGGCTTTGGGTTTGGTTGGCAGAGTCAAAAATAGTAGGAGATCTGAGAAAAACTTGCCAACTCTCTAACACTGAGGATGAGAATTATTTAATGTCTCCTTCATTTTGCCCCATTCACCTGGATGCGTCATTTATGGGTACCTGTTCAGAAACCTGGAAGCAAATTAGTAAGCAGACAAAGAAAGCTTATTCACAAAACACACATCCACCAACCCCTCCTCGCTGTGAATATTGCTGAGGAAGTTTTAATTAAATGTGTTAACAGTCTTTAGATCTCTTATAAGAAAAACATAACACAATCAAAGACGGTATCAAAGAGAATATTCACACCGCGAGGGGTCCAATTGTGAAAGGAAAAAACAAGGAAAAACAAGGGCATTCACGTGGGACCCGAACTGACCCCGAATAATCTTTACTCATTCCTTGCATAGCTCATGGCTTTATACTTTCATTATCAAACAAAGTACAAATTTGATGTTAAAATTTTAAAAAGAAGAAAAGAACAAGACTTGGCGTGCCTTGGTGGGTATATGTACTAAAAGGTGGACTCTCATCAAAGAGTGTTAAAATTACTTGAAACCACTTTCAGATGGCAAGCACAGGCTGCTGCAGGATGGGATGTGATCCGCCAAATACCATCAGAATACAAGATTTTAGGGATTTTGAAAGAAAAGCAAGTGATGATTCAGTGGCCACATCAGGAGTGCATGTTTTTTGCATCAACAGATCTGTGCTGAATATGAATCATAAAAACCCCGCTTGGTTGGGCATCAAGGGCTGCTTTTCACTGTGGTCCCGTGCACAAGCCACATGATGTTCAGGGCTGGAAAAGTAGAAGAGGTTTGACCAGGCTCTCTTCCAGATCTCTCTGAAGTTCAGCACCTGTTTTTCCCAGCTCCTTGGAGGCTAGGACAGACGTGCACAGGGGATTATACTCGGTGCCCCAGAGAACAGCCACTGCTAAGCAGCCTGAGTATTTATTTACCAATAAATTTTGGCAGGCAGGATGGGGAGACAAAAAAAAAAAAACACAACCAATAAATGGACTCCCCTGGAGGATGGTGCAAAGGAACCGTTATGGCTTGAGAGTGTGATAGCCCTGGTTTATATAAAGGATGTTACAAGTGTCGTCTAGAATATACACGGGGCCATTTGCACATGTGCTTCTGATGCCCTCCTCACATGATTACCTCCTGGCTGTATGATGTGGGGATCTCTCTGGTGACGCCAAAGGACCAGGCCCTCAGTGATCCCTGTTCGCTACTCCTCTTCCCAACGACCCCCAGCAAAAATCCAAAGCAAAAGAGAATCTTGAAGCTTTCTCGTGGATTGAAAAAAAAACATTTGATGTTTATTTATGTCCTTTAAAATCTAGATCTCAGAGTGCCGTGACCAATGTTTTTTATTTCTAAAATATGTGTTTTTAATAGGACTTGAGTTTTGGACACATGTTGGACCATCTGGAAAATTCTCTGGTATCTCCAGCAATTCATATATCACACCCCTAAGAACCCCTAGTTTTAGTTTTAAAGCAAATCAATGCTTACATAATACTGCTTTACAATTCTTAAATTATTTAGAATTTACAACACACTTCCAGATAACTTTATTTGATATCTTTATAACAATTCTAGGACGTGATTTATTACTACGAATATTATGAACAAACCAAAGATACTGCTCTAAAATTACAAGAGCCCAGGACTCAAACCAGGCTCTCCACTATAAATTTCCACTGAATAGTTTTTAAGTATAACCAAATCCAATTTACTACAGATATGAAAATAATGCACATAAAGGCAAGCAATTAGGATGAAACCAACTTTATTTGGCAAAGGAGTTGTGTTATCCATATATACAAATGGTGAGCTTGATTATGATTTTTCCAACCATGAACATCCATCAGATATAACTTTTATAATGTAAAGCACATGGTTTTATTCTGTTCCACTTTTTCACATTTGGCAGAAATTAGAGCCTTAGCCTGCAGTATCAGAGTTAAAAGAACATTCAAACTTCCATAGCCTAAAATATCTTGCTCATAAAGTTCTTAAAGGACAAGGTAAAACCTAAGCCAGAAATATCTTCACGTAAGTAATAAGGCAAATAAATCACTTACACGCACTCCCTACATTTCCCCCTCTGTGATGTGGCTAATGTGGTTAAATTAAGCCAGTTTTTTTCCCTCCTACTCAACTGAGAAATGTCACCCAACAGTGTAAATTAATCAAACTAAATCCTTCTGAAGAAAGTAAAGCTTTGTGGTATTTGCAGATTCAGCTACTAGGTGTAACTAAAGTGGGCCCACAGCAACAATTGCACTATGAGGCAAAGAAAATGCAATTAAGTTTGAAAAAAAATTAATAGATGGCTTAGGAATTTGGTAGCCTCTTTCATTTCTATCCAAATTTCTATTTTCATCAACAAGATTTTTTTTCCCCACCTTTAAATAACAGTAGCCACTCAAACTAGGTCAGTGTTAAAACTTCCCTTTTGCTTCAAAGAGGAGTTGAAATGTCTTACTCGGCACACAGTCCATTCTCGACTCAGATTGGTGCCAAGCAAACTTTCTATTTCAACCTGCTGGTCAGAGAGGATTATACTATGAATCCATGAAGGCACATCGTCGGCTGAATTACGAAGTGGGAAGTCGTACACAAAGAGTTGTTTCCTCCGTAGTTTCTGAACACCTCCTGCTAAGCCTGATCCAACTCTGCTCCTCAAGTCGAACCCCACTCCCAGCCAGGACCGTTGCCATGAGCTCTCAGGAGGGTTGGGGCTGGTGACCACCCAGAAGACAGTAAGGAGCCTCAACCTTCTCTAACCTGTAACCACTACAACATTCAAAAAAAAAAAACTCTCACGTCTGCTTATTTCAGCAGAATACAATGTGAAAATAGGAAGATGAGAAGAGTAATTTAATGTCTTGGGTATACAGACTCTTTATCCTTTTGCAGAGGAAACTCTTGATTCACTAGCTGTCAGAACCCAAGCGTTAAACATTTGTCTTTAACTTTGGCTTTTACCTTCATGCCAGAGACAGGATTGGCTAACGATTTTTTATATTCCCTGTGATACAGGATGACTGAGGAAAGACAGGGAAATGCAAAGAGACAGGTACCAGGAATAGGATATTATTAATTGTTAATAATGACACATTATTCGCTTGGGGAATGAATAGGTATTTAGCCTGTGGACCTAGGATAGATAGCACATTCACCGATTACCAGAATCCCCAAGGCGTTCTAGGTGTTATTCGTGGTACAGATGTGTACCTAAATTAAAGTGTTACTTTACAGGTTCCTCTGCTTTCACATAAAACTTCCTTTAAAGCCATGACAAGAATCCTGAGGTAGATAGACCAAGTTTTACCCAGCAATGGCATTGTTTATTTTCTGGAAGTCTTTCAAATGTAGCTAAAACACATGGAGTTAGTACTTCATGATGCATTTGACTATCACTTTATGGCTTGCAAAACATTTTTATATAATTAGTCCTCAGAATTATTTGATTCCTAGAATCATTCTTTTTTCCTACTATTTTTTTTTTAAGATTTGTTTATTTATTTGAGAAAGAGAGAGAGAGAGGAGGGGCAGAGGGAAAGAGGGAGAGAGAATCTCAAGCTGACTCCCCACTGAGCACAGAGCCCGACACGAGGCTCGATCCAGGACCCCGAGATCATGACCTGAGCTAAAGTCGGATGCTTAACTGACTGAGCCACCCTGATGCCCCTTTCCTGCTGAGATTTTTTTTTTTAAAGATTTTATTTATTTGTCTGACAGACAGAGAGAGCACAAGTAGGCAGAGCGGCAGGCAGAGAGAAAGGGAGAAGCAGGCTCTCCCCGCTGAGCAGGGAGCCTGATGTGGGACTCCAATCCCAGGACCCCAAGATCATGACCTGAGCCGAAGGCAGCCGCTTAACCGACCAAGCCACCCAGGCGCCCCTGCAATTTCAGTTCTAAAGAGATTTTGTTTTGAAACTTTGACATGATGATCCTAAATTTTATCTGGAATAGTGAATGAAGGTGAACCACCAAGAACTCATTTAAGAAGAAATACAATTAGGCAGGTCCTGCCCAATAAAAAAAACATATTCTAAAACTAGACGAACTGCACAGTATGGTATTGGGGGTCTGGCTCAAGAAGAGAGAAAAGGATCAGTGGAACAGAAGAGGCCAGAAACAGAATACAGAGGAGAATCTAACAGAGGATAAAGGCGGCACATCAGAGCAGAGGATGAAGAATGCATTCTTTAACAAATTTGTTTTTAGAACCATTATTTAAATATCCATTTGGAAAAAGTTCTAGGGGGTGTGGTCTCTCACACCAGAAAAGTAAATTTTAGAGGATATAAGGAGCTAAACTTTAGAACTACATAAAAGTTCTAGAGAAAATATGTGTATGACTGTATAATTTGGGGGTAAGAAAAACAATCTAGGAAAGACCCCCGCCCCCCCAAAAAAGACCCAGTGCTTAGGATACAACACCCACACTGTTTGCAGTTCCACAGACCTGTAGAACAGTGGTTCTCAAGCTCTCAGGAATCACCCAGAACGCTCATGAAAACCAGATGCCTAAACCTCACCCCAAACCTCCTGAAAACCACCTCCCCAGGTGGACTGAGACCCCGCCATGTTTTGGAGGCCTCTGCTCTAGGGCACAACACCACAGCAGCGAGGAGGCCGAAGGCTGCTAGAGCCTTGCCCCGGCTAAAGGACCCAAGTGATGTTCACCTAGAAGTTCCTCTTTTATAATGTCCCCTGGGGGCTAGTTTCCCTTTTACAGAAGAACTCAGATGCAAATGTATTCCCTGTCCCTCCCCCCATTCCCTCACAAAAACAAAAAACAAAAAAAACCCCAAATCTCCTAAGTTCAGTGGCTCGCTGCAGCACCGCAAATATATTTCCTGACTGATTTGCATTTGATGTTGCACCAACCTATGGCATAGCCAACCATTCTTAAATATCTACTCCTAACCCGAACCTCAACCCTGGCTGTTTTTAGGAATCACGCAGGAAATTTTGAAAGGTAATACAGTTGAATCCCACCCCAGGAACTCTGATTTTCAAATGGTCGTGGATGAAGTCCAGAGACTGACATTTTTAAAAGGTCCACGGGTGCTTCTAAACAAGATGGAGACTGCTGGCTAGTGTCCAAAACAAGCTCTGCCCTCCAGAGGTCCGCATCTTAGTGAGAAATGGAATCCTGACTGTTCTACCACCAGGGAGACCAGGACGCGTGAGGGGAGGGTATTTTAAACAGGTGCCATGGACATACAGAAGAGGCAGGGGTCTGGGAAGGCTTGTTGGAGGGGATGGGATCTTGTTAAGCCTAGATAAGACTTGGGGGGGGGGCACCCAGGCAGAGGAGGGAGGAAAAAGAATCATTAGAAACCTGAGTTGGTTAGTAATTAATTATTACAGTGAACATCTAAGTATGCCTCATTTATTATTTCTACTTGCAACTGTCATTTTCTAACAGAATATTTTTGTCTTGTTTATGAAAAGGATATAATCATGGGTTTAGCATGCTTCTAGACAAGGCTGTCCTTCCTCCAGCCCAGGAAGAAGGCAGAAAAGGGTGTCTTTCCCCACTTCGAAGTAATGCACTTCGAACAATCTACCATATACAAAAGGCTGAACTGAACTTGCTCTACTCAGAAAATTCAAATGCAATAAGCCTTCTTTAAATTACCCAG
Source organism: Eumetopias jubatus (assembly GCF_037043125.1). NCBI lineage: Eukaryota > Metazoa > Chordata > Mammalia > Carnivora > Otariidae > Eumetopias > Eumetopias jubatus. The sequence goes on from NW_028274813.1 coordinate 99,854,890, forward strand.
CCAATTATGGAGGAGGGTGATGAGAAATTTTGCCAAGAATTTTTCAAATAGGCAAGCCACCCTGCCCAAATTCAATGAATTCACTACTAATTCATTTCATTCTGTGATCTCTCTTCTCTGCCATTCGTCCCTCCCCAAACTAGTAAGATGTGAACATTTGAAGCTGAGCAGGTCAAGCAGAGATGTGTCTGTTTTCTTGAAACATTTCTAACCCTACTCAATTGATTCCAATTTTGATGGCTTTCTCTTAACAGGTAACACAAGGTTGTTGGAAGAATCCTTATGTAATAACTGTATTAGGAAGAGTTGCCTCCAGCTTTTGGGCAGCGGGGCGGGGTGGGGAGGCTGGAGAGCCAGAAAGGAGACGTATAGTACAGAGCTTCAACTGTGATAGGGTGGTGATACTCTGTATGTCACCATGATTGTATTCAAAGCATTTTAATATTCTTATTAATACTCAATGCAGCACCACTAGAAAAGAGAATGTAGACTATTCTTACTTCCTTTTTAAAAAAAAAAAAAAGAAAGAAAGAAATTGAAGTACAGAGTTAAATAATTTGTTCTACTTGGTTCCAGGAAACATAAGGGGGAGAAAACCTCTTTCCTGATCACCAGGCAGGCTCCTGCCTCCCACTCAGAGTGGAACAGACCCACTCCTGCTGCATCCCATGGCTTCTGATGCACCTTCACACAAGGAGGATACAGTGAGTCACAATGGCATTGACTTTTACTCACTATGATTGTACTTGTAATTAGTGGAGAAATGGGAGTTCCGTGGATGCAGCAGAATGAGAAGGAGGGACATAAAATTCAGAAGGACAAAGTTTATAGCACCCATCATTTCAACAAACTGTAGATGACGCAAAGAGAAACCAGATGATGCAGGACGTGCCCTGGGGACACAGGCATTCCTGAGGGAGGGGTGCCTCACCCACAAGTTAAGCATCGTACCCAACCCAGGTGCCCTTAAAGAGCTGCCAATGACCTGGAAACAGGGAGGGCAGACAGGGAAATGTGCAAAGGCCAAAGGGAAAGATGGTAAATTCTGAAGAGGATAAAGAAATGTAAATCCTTTCTGACCTCGAGGGGCTTATAGTCTATCAATACAGTATGACTCACAGACAGATCGCATGGCAAGAGTACGTATAATTGGGTACCAAATAAATAACTCCATGACAAGGGCTACGATTTGAAGAAGGAACGAATTCAGTGAGCTAAATCAAAAGTTTCCAGGAAAGGAGGCTTTATGTGGGCCTCAGAGGATTCTGATAAATGGCAAGAAAGGGAAGGGAGGCCAGTCATGAAGAATGGCCTGACCAAGGAGTGAATTCTAGCCCGACTATAAAGCATGGACATGAGAATCAGTTCATTCATTCATTTGTTCAATCAATCAGTATTTATTGAGAACATATTGTGTGCTGGGGTGCCTGGGTGGCTCAGTCGGTTAAGCGTCTGCTTTTGGCTCAGGTCATGATCTCAGGGTCCTGGGATGGAGCCCTGAAGTTGGGCTCCCTGTTCAGTGGGAAGCCTGCTTCTCCCTCTCCCTCTGCCTGCAGCTCCCCCTGCTTGTGCTCTCCCTTTCTCTCTGTCAAATAAATAAAATCTTTAAAAAGAGAGAGAAAGAGAACCTATTGTGTGCAGGCAATATGCTAGGAGCCATCAGCAGGGACAAGGCATTCAGGCTGCCCCATGGGAATTTATATATTCCAGAAGGACTACTATAAAATAAGAGTTGGACAGGGACAGCCTGGAAGAGATCTGAGACAGTACCACATTTTGGCCTTTAGCCTATTTTCTGTAAGAGCGCAGTTTTTGAGTAAGAGTGACAGGTGCAAACTTTATTACCGGGAAAATGATTCTGGCAATGCTGTTTCTGTGAATTACAGGGGGAAGACAGTGAAGATCACTTAGGAAACTCTTGTGACAGTCCCAGCGTAAGACAATGCAGACTCAAACCAGCTGGGGAAAGGAGGACCCCCTCACAGGGCTTGGGACCCAGCAGGAGTCTGGAAGGGAGGGGGACAGACAAAGACCCAGACGTCTCCAGTCTAGATGTCTGAGGAAATACTAAAAGGAAAACCAGTGAGGAAGAAAAGGTAAAGGGGCCACTTTCTCTAGCCCTAGTATTGGAATGTTCTGGAGGCCAGGCTCTCTTCAAAGACCTTCTCTGTTTTTGTGCTATTGATATTCCCACTCTGGATCTCTTTCTCTCTCTCCAGCCTGACAAAAGCTGTTCTCGGGTGGCTGTAGAAGGTTTGATAGAGTAGTTCACAGTGAGGTGCTATATTAACTGACCAACATTTTATCTGGAACAATGCAGCAGCCCAGAGGGACCAGTAATGGTAAAGCTTGGCATTGACAGTAGCCATGGAGGAGCCATTCCGGGCAGAGGGCTTTCCAAGCATGGTGGAGACAGCCACTGACTCCACACATGTGACTCCAGAACGGCCTCGGACAAAACTCTCCATCCGTCCCATTCCTGAAACATTGCCCTATCATTTCTGCTTCAGCAAGATAATTAGAGAGGATTGATTGGTTGCATCTCTGTCCTTGTCCTTGTAAGACGATATCCTGGAGGACAACCACCAGACTTCCTCTGGAGACATGTTCCACGGTGTGTTACCTTGGCTTGGGCCATTGGGTTACTGGGGAGCTCTTTAAAATGCAGATTCAGAATCCGTAGACCGGAAGCGGGGAAGGGGACGGGACACTGAAGTTCTGTAGTTCTCATTAACATCCCAGGTGGTGCCTATGCTGCTGGCCCATGGACACAACTTGAATGTGCGTGTGTATAGGAATAGACAGCTCCTCTCCACAGCAGATTTTCGATTCAGGTGACCCTGCATTTAAATCCCTCCTCTGCCATTTTTCAGATGGGTGACCCTGAGCAGGTTACCTAACCCGTGTATTTTGTTTCCCCGTCTGTGGGAAGAAAACTAACACCTACCTCAAAGGAGGTACAAATGCAGGACAATACAGAGTGGGTCCTCGGTAATCGTTCATTCCAGTAACAGATTTCTCTTCTCCTCTCTTGGATGCTGCGAAAAACTGTTAAATTTACAGAGGCATACTCCCACAACAAAAGGGAAGGTCTCCAGAGGGAGTTACTGAGAATGCCAACACACCAAATACCTTCAGAAACTAGAAAAGCCACTGAAAACTTTTATCATCATGTAACCCTGCGTAATTACAAACACATCCAAAAATAGCATGATCCCGTATTTGTCTGAGTAATTTATAACGTCAACATCTCCTACATGATTTCCCAGCTCTGAATTTCCATCCTCCAGTCTGTAGGAGAGAAAGCATTTTTTTTTAAGATTTTATTTATTTACTTAAGAGAGAGGAGGAGAGTAGGAGTGCTGGGGGAGGGGCAGAAGGGCAGAGGGAGAGGGAGAAGCAGACTCCCCGCTGAACGCGGAGCCTGATGCGAGGCGCTCGATCCCAGGACACTGAGATCATAAGCTGAAGCAAAGGCAGACATTTAACTGACTGAGCTCCCAGGGGTCTCGGGAAGAAAGCATTTCAAGAGGCCAGGATACCTGATTTAACCAACTTCAGTGTATTTAAGCTCCTTCAACCTTCCTTTGCAAGACTCTTCCCTTTCCCAAAGTTAGATTTCACCCAGCACTGAGAACTATTGTCCTAGTGCATTACAAAGTTTTTTGATCCAAAATGTGTCATTTACATAAACTTACAAAAATGCATTTACTACATGAACCAGAATAGTCTCATATTTGGAATTCTTTGTCACAGGTGAAGAAATAAACCTTCTCTACATTTCCACATTTTGAAAATCAAACCACAGCTCTGTAAATGCACAGTTTTTGTCAGGCTAAACATCAACATTCCTTTGCGTGCATTAATCTTTTAACCCCCAAAATTCAAGTATGTGAGCCAAGTGAACATAACTGCATAAGTATCAGGCTCCAAAATAATCTACTGCATGTTGTACAAACATAGTGCATTTGATTTCTTTTTCAAACCCCTCCCTTTCACTTTCTCTATCCCATACCCAGAAAAACTATTAAAGAAAGCCACACCTATCACTAAAAGCTAACCAACCTTTCAAAAAAACATTAGGAGCAAACGTTAAGAGCCATTCAAAACCAAAGGAAATGCCAAGCCACTCAAAAAAAAAGTTCTACTATCAATGCAAATGAAGCTACCGGAATTGGTGGGGAGCAGAATAAACAAAACAATTAAGCCATTAGCATGTCTCCTTGGAGAGCAACTGGCCTTTGGAAGAGGGCAGAACCAGATCCCACTAGGGCAGGTGAGTGGTTAGTCCACTAAGGAAAAAAAAAAGAGGCAGTAAATTCTCCTCTTTAAACCTGAACAGTTAGAAACTTGGTCAGGCAATAATTTTATATTCTGATGGTAAACATAGCTGAACAAGGAAAACCTTATCTTCTCTGGTAGTGATCTTTTATATCACCAAAAGCAGCCTAACCACCACCCTGCAACAGCGAAGAAAAGCCCAAAAGTGAGGTCACAGGTCACACCTGATTTGGAATGCTTCCCTTTGGAGTTGGGAACTTCTCCTCAAAGAGCCTGGGTGAATTTTGCTTCCATGTCTGCTTGAAAAGAGCAGCACTACCCCTTAGAAGGGCAAGTTGGGACTGGTTGTGTGGCCTCGGGCAAACCCGTAACCTCCTTGGGTCCCAGTTGAAGGACGGTTGTAATAGAGAGAGAGTCAGATATAGAAGCCATTCCAGCCCACCAGCTTCCCTCTGCCGTCTCTGCCATCCAGGAGCTGAGCTGAAGTTGCTAATATCCTGTTCTATTAAAAGAAAACTCAAAAGGAAGCTTAAAACTCAAAAGGTTTTATCTGAGGGGGGCTATCTTTATCTTTGAAAAACATTTCCAGTTTACAATTAGTTAATTGTCTACTTTGATCCACTGGCTCTCATCAATCACTCACTCATTGGAGGCTGCAAGGCCATGGCCAAGTTGCCCTGGACAGCTTTCAGCTCTCCCTGCATTTTCGGTCTAGTGGGGAACAACAGTGCGGTTCCATTCAGCAAAGCTGCTGATTCTACCATGTGCCGGGCATTTCGCCAGGTAATGGAAACACAAAAATGAGTGTGACACGGTGTCCCCTTAAGGAGTTTATAGCCTAGTCGTGATGTGGGAAACAAGGGCAAAAGAAAAACTAATTTCCTTACTACTTACAGCCCGTTCACAAGTCCTTAAAACAGGCAGTGACATTTCTCCAGGAGCTCAGCTGCCTCGATGTTAATGCTTTGCTAAGGGCAAAGGCAATCTTAGCCTGACCCCTTGGATCCTGTAAATCTACTTTAACATGTAAAAATTCCTTTGGAAACTCCCTTTGTCTCTACCCCACAAGATACATGTTGGGAATCATCCCCCAAGCATATGGTCCACTGATACACCTCTGAAGGGTCTCGTGACTAAAGGTTTTCTTAGACGGTAATAAATGACCTTTGCCTAACAATAACTAGCCCCCTCAAGGTCGTGGAAACCTTGCTCCCAAAATTCCTTAGAGACTGAATGCGATTCCTAACCCCTTCCCAACTTGAAGGTACATAATGGGCCACTCCTCATGACCCCAGGGCAGCTCTTTCTGCCCACGGGTCCTGTCCCAGCTTTCATAAAACCACCTTTTTGCAGCAAAGACGTCTCAGGAATTCTTTCTTGGCCGTCGGCTTCGAACCCCAACATGTGTCCTACATCAGTAGGACTAAGACAGGACAATAAACAAATACTTAATAAGTTAGTATCACTCCAAAACCTCCCACTGGGAGGAGGGCCCCAACTGACCTCGCCTGTCTCTGCTCTGCTACTCCTGGTCTCTACGCCACTCAAAAATCTCACTCAGAATGTCCTAACTGGTGATCCTACGTTTCTTTCCAGACCCCACCAGTTACTAAGACTTCTCGCCTTTCTTCCTGCCTTACCTTGGGGGCCTTTTTTTTTTAATTCTCTGGAGAGCTTAGAATCCCTCACCCCATCCACCTGGAGGCGAGTGTGGAAAACACACTCCAGAAAGCCCAAAAAGTCCAAGTCCGCCTATTCTGTTAGTTGATGAGTTCCAGCACAAAGATTTCATGAGGACAGTTTGAATTTACCCGTATTTGGATGACCTGTGAATTTTAAAACATCTGAATTCAACCTGTCCTCCAAAACCACAAGCAACTAAAAAAGAAAGCATACTGCCTGCTTCAAAATCCCATTTCAATTCCTTCAGTCCTCTCTCCCATCTGTATCTCTGCCTGTTCCTGAAACATCCACACTTGTGAAGGTCACTGGCAACAGATACAATAGATTCCATTTTCTGGGAGAACTAGGGCTGAGGGTGGGGGCTGTTTGCGCTGGTTTTAGAGCTGGCAGGTGAGTGAAGACAGGTACGAAGGGCAGACTGATTCTCCTGCCTTCAGTGAATGAATGGCTCTACTTTCAGGTGCCCTTTTAAGCATCTTTATCCCCCTCCCTCTGTCCTCTCCATTCCATCCCTCCAGAGGCAAGCTGAACGAAGTGAGGAGTGATACAGGCATCAGACAACTTCATCGTTCCCACTAAAACCAAAGGCTCCGGTGACATTTGAATCACAGGGTGCTTTCACTGCCTCACCACCCCTCCCTGTTCCACACCATGAGCTGAGTAACCAAGAGCAGGAGTTTACTGGTGTGGATTTAACGAGCGCTACAGTGGATCAGCAGTTCTGCCCTCTCTCTACTCAAAATAAAGACCAAGGTGGCGGTTTTAAAGACTATACTCACACACGGCAAAAGGAAATGCAAGCATTTTTCCCCAGTACATTTAAAAATAGCACTGGGGGTGCCTGGGTGGCTCACCTGGTTAGGCCTTTGACTTCAGCTCAGGTCATGATCTCCAAGTCCTGGGATCAAGCCCCATGTGGGCTCTTTGCTCAGTGGGGAGCCTGATTCTCCCTCTCCCTTTACCCCTGCTCAAGCTCATGCTCTTTCCCTCTCTCTCGCAAATAAATAAATAAAATCTTTAAAAAAAAAAAAAAAAAAGAGTGCAAGTATTGAGAAAGTCATATAGCACTTAGGTTTAGCTCAAACTTTAAAAAAAAAAATCACTGCACACCTAGTAAGACAAATCACAAAACGAGGTAGGATACAGATATGAATAAGGGCTCTACTTGAAAAGTAACTGACCGGAAGAGAAGATAAATGGCACATGAACAATCATGAAATCTTTGCAGATAGATAGCCATGGGATTTTGAAGATAACTTCCAACTCTGAGACTCAAGAAGGTGGAATTGGGACTGGCCTAAAAGGAGAGTTAGATCATTGGGATGGGGAATTAAGTGTGGCTAAACATCAGCCCAACTGAGAACATCCAAGGGGCACAGCAAGTAGTTGGACGTGGCCAGGCAATCCAGGTAAGAGATGAAACAAAAAGGTTAACTGAAGCAACACTGCAGAGGTCGAATCCATAGGACTCAGCAACTGGTGGACTCTTTCATTCGCAACATCTTATTACTTAAGAGTACATAAAATACACCTTTGCCACCTGACGCTGACATACAACTGCTGCAAAAACTGAAGACTGATTTCATCGCCCCAAACAAAGATGACAGTGCCTATTGTCTCTGTAGACCAGATAACGCTTGACATGCTGGCGCTCCACAGTCCCTGGAGAGGTACTAAGCAGGCTTCCACCAAGAACGGGAAAGAGGGCTGCGACCAAGGTGGGAGGAGAAAGCTGCCCTTCTTGTGGCGGCCTTAATTATGTGTCTCACTTCTGGGCAAGTGCAAACTATGTTTCCTGCCTTCTCCAACCCTTCTGCACCTAGAAAGGCAAGAACCTCATGAGGAAAGAACAGGACACTAGATAGACAGAGTATGTGGTCGGGGCTTGGGTCAGGGGAGAGAAAGAGCTAGAAGGAAGAGGCTATCCGAGCTCCAATTTTTTTTTTCCTACACCCCAAGCCCTAGTCCTAGATAATAGAAACAGAGCACAAAAATCTGCTCAACCATCCAGTCACTGGAACCCAGCAATTTCCTTCTCATTATGTACCCTCAATTAATAAATATTAATTTTATAATTAATAATAAATCCTTACCAGGAAAATAAGGAGCTTTCAATGATTTACATAAAGTTGAAACCTTATGCCCTTGGTTTACATTTGAAGTCTATATTGGAAGTAGAGACTTCTCTTTGTGATCACTGGAGAATTAAAAAGCATTAAAAATATAAGACCAATGCTGTGACTCTGTTTTTATGCTTTATTTTTATTTTTTAATTTTTTAAAAAGATTTTATTTATTTATTTGTCAGAGACAGAGCACACAAGCAGGGGGAGCAGCAGGCAGAGGGAGAAGCAGGCTCCCTGCTGAGCAAGGAGCCTGATGAGGGACTTGATCCCAGGACCCTGGGATCATGACCTGAGCCCAAGGCAGACGCTTAACTAACTGAGCCACGCAGACGTCCCTTTATGCTTTATTTTTATTCTGAAAAATCAAGTTAGTTGCCAACAAGTAACACCTACCATTACTTCACTGTAACTTACATTGGTTTAGTGTCTATGGGAATCTTACCAAAAAATCTGACTTACCACTTTCCACCTCCCTTTTCTCTAATGCTTTATTATGTCTGCTTTCCAAACTTTTCAAGTAAAAGCAGGTTTAGGACCAAGATCCCTGGATTGTGGCTCAAGAGAAAGAGACTTATAAGTCTAAGCCCACCTCTTCTATTAATTTGCCAAGTGACCTTGGTCAGGCTATTTAAATTCTTTGGACCTTAGAGGGTCCTCTGAGGAGGCCATGTACCACCACTTTGGGGATTTATGAATCTTCTTCCCAGGAAAAATTGCACATATGAACATGGACACAAATTTAAGCGAACAATTTCATGGAACCCCCAAGAAATCTCCAGGATATTTCCTATCCTGACAGTCTACATTTAAAGGCCTCGGATAGTTGGAAGAAACAAGTATTATTTGTAGAGTCATCACCATGATGCAGGCATGTGGAAGAAGAAATGAAGAGACCAATAACCACAAGCGGGTTCTACAAATCCTACCTAATCATATAGTACCTGAGTAGAGCTAGGACTGTAGGGTAGGGAGCCACCCCTGTCCTGCAACCCAAGACAACGTATTCTGAGAAATCATTGCTCCATACTCCTGCAGATGAAATGGGGACAAGTATCAAGAAGACTGCCCAAGGACTGGAGATATCTACATTATTCTATAAAACAAAGCCCCTACTGTTAAAAGTCAAAGGGAATTACCAGAGAGTAATTAGTGCCAAGAGCTGAGTTTTGTTTATTTAAAAGCCAGCCTAATACAGAGATAGGATAAAATGATATCTAAAATTTGCTCCAACATAAACCAAGGAAGGTGAGAATACAGAAAACAGGATTGGAATAATTATATGCCAATAAATTAGACAACCTAGAAGAAATGGATATATTCCTAGAAACACACAACTTGACCAACACCAAATCAAGAAGAAATAGAAAAATCTAAACTATTAGTAAGGAGATTGAATCAGTAATCAAAAAGAGCCCAACAAAGAAAAGGCCAGGACCAGATAGCTTCACCAGTAAATTCTACCAAATATTTAAAGAAGCATTAATGCCCCTCTCAAACTCAAAAATGAAGGAGGAAGGAACACTTTCAAACTTATTTTACAATACCAGAATTACCCTGATACCAAAACCAGACAAGAACACCACAAGAAAATTACAGGCCAATATCCCTGATGAACATAGATGCAAAAATCCTCAACAAAATCCTAGCAAACCAAATTCAACAATACAGTAAAATGATCACACACCAAGATCAAGTGGGATTTATTCCACAGATTCAGGGATGGCTCAACATCCAAAAGTCAATCAATGTGATATACCCCATTAACAAAATGAAGAAAACAAGATCAGCCATGAGTTGTCAAGTTTCTTGACATTGGGGGATGAGCTCTCTCTCCATTTGTGTAGTTTAAATTTTTCCATTTAAAAAGAGAGGGAGAAAGAGAGAACGTCAAAGTGAAAGATCCATGGGTTAATGGATTTTTGAGAACCGTGTCCAAAGCTAAGTTAATCCTCAACTCACATCTTGTTGGGGAGCCCAAAGACAGCACAGTCTGTGGCTCACAGAATACGGACTTGACATGGGGTTATTTGGGGCACCATCTTACAGTCCAAAAGACATGACTTTCAACCAAGACAAAAAAGTATTTTCGTGTGTGTGAAGCAAGTCTTTGTCCACGGCAAAGGCCATGTGCTGGCTGAGAAGGCAGAATTAGGCAGCGAGCAGTTACTGTCCCCACCTGTTCCAAACACTATTCTACCCTTCTGTCCAACAAGCCGTCCAGCCCCGTCTGGTTTGGCATGGTTCACTGCACTCTCAGTTCGGACTTCCTTGTAAAATATTTGTTATTTTCACAAAGCTCCCTTTAACAGATAGAAAACTATTTTTCTTCTGATTGTTAGCTTCTGCTTTTACTTGTTTTCTCCAACAAAAATAGCAATTGAAGATCATACTGAATCTCCATAATGCAAAAGAACCGCAGTTCCAATTCCCCGTGCTTTGGGAAAATAGCAATGGATCTATCAGGAGCCATGGGGGCTTCGGCCTTACACAGAGGTTCAGAGAGGGTCAGCCATGGCAAAAACGGAAGCTGCCACTCAGTCTATTCCTGCCTCTATGTATCCACCCAGTTAAGGCAAGCTGAAAGAAAAGGCTGAAGGTGGGGCACTGTCACTGAGCCCTCAGGTGGTCCTCTCCCCCACTGACTCTGGGCTTGGCCACAGGGCTTGCTTTGGCCAATGGGACAAGAGCAAGCATGATGCAAGCTGAGGTTTAAAAAAAAGTGTGTGCTGGGCCTTGCTTTCTCTTTCACTGTCCTTGGGAACCCGGTGTCCACTGCTATGTAAACAAGCCAGGACTGGTCAGCTGTGACAAGGAATACATGGCCAAGTCATCTCCACTGCCCCAACTGAAACTGTGCCAGCGATCTGACATGGGAGTGAGGACATCCTAGATCACCCACCCCTAGCCAGGCTATCAGCTGACCACAGGGATCTGAGGAGCCAGTCCAGCCCACAACTGTCCATCCCATGCAAAAATCATGAGAAATATAATAAATGTTTATTACTTAAACTACCAAGTTTGGGGTGGTTTATTATACCAAAAGCCAGCTGACACAACAGGGCAAGAAAAGGTGACTAATGTACTGAACATCCTAGGATGCAACCCCTAATGACCCTTTACATAACACTCAGTGGAACTTAATAATGATTTGATTGTATGTCAACTGTCATTAAAATATTCTGACATAGACCCACAATTGACCATACTCCCTAATATTCATCTCAACACAATGTTTGCTACAACTCTTGGAATGAAACCATATGGGCTTCAGAGGTTTATAAACCTCCTAAAATTATATGAAGAATTGTATGTTTATGTGTCTTTTCTTAATTGGAAAAAGATGTTAAAAATATGGAGAATAACATAAATATCTATGTACACGATGGTCAGAATTAACGATACTATTTTATTGTATTCGCTAATATATAAAGCAAATAAAACATTACCAGTAGTGTTAAAGTTAGTCAATTGACTCCATTCTTCTCCCTTTTCTCCATCTTTTTTTTTTTTTTTAAATTAATCTCTAAACCAAAGCTGAGGCTTGAACTCACAGCCCTAGGATCAAGAGTCAGACTCTCTACCAACTGAGCCAGGCCAGGAAGGCCCTCTCCTTCCCTCTTTAGCAGCTTGAATTTGATTTTTCCAGTCCATTGATTTGTATTGTAAAAGTATATACATAAATAAATACACACACACACACACACACACACACACACACACACATATGTATGAATATATATCCCCTAACAATGTATATAATTTTGTGGGTTTTAATTTTTCTTAAATGATTTTTATTATATGTATCTTTCTACAACTTGCCTCTTCACCAAACACTATTTTTATGAGATCTATCCATATTGATACCTATTATCAATAAGTCGCACGTAGTTAGGCATCTCCCTACTAATGGACATTTAGATTATTCTTGTTTGTTTTTGGTTTTACTATTACAAACACTGTTGGGACAGGTCAATAGCTTACAACATATTTTCAGAGACCTCAGGACACCCCCAAATATTAGCAATCTCTGACAATCTGATGGAGGAAAGTTGAATTGCTATCATTTTGTAGACATATTTCTGCATTCGAGCGTTCCCAAGTCTCGGAGGAAGTCATCTTTATTTAGACTCTAAAATAGCTCAATAGATGCTTCTACATTTCTAACAAAGGTCTGCATCTACTTGGGACACTTTTGTTGGTGCTGAAAAGTCCTACAATTAGACAATGATACTGTCCAAATCATTCTATTGCCAAGAAATGTTAGGCTAAGTTGCTGTCAACATCAAATGCTGGTCATGCCAATTAAATCGCTAAGAGACTAATGATATGGTATCCTAATTTTTTACTTGTTTTCTGTCATGTACAAGGACTAACAGGCTAGATTTTTTGTGGTTATCTTGTTTCATTTTCTACCTTTTAATCTAATTGAGGTCAGAGGGCTTTCTAGCACGACTTTTACTTTTCCACTTATTCCCTGTGTGATATCAACCAGTACCCAAACTTTGTGATATGCAAAGTCCCAAGACAAGGAAATTAAAGCCCAGACCCTTACTGCTCAAAATAGGCAATGTTCTTGGGTCTAAATTATCCCACTCTGGTACTACTGAGTAAAATTAACTAAGATAGATTATTTTTTAATCAACCTTGCCTTCCCTCAGAAGTATGTGAAATGATTAAGCGTCATACAGATACCTGGATTCAGAAATTTCAAATTAGAAATAATTTATGCAATTGCTTGTGAAAAAGCATAAAATTAACAGACCTGGTTCATTACATACAAGTTGTAGGTCCCTGAACAGTTCTCTTTCCCTTGCTACACTTTGGTTTCTTACCTATAAAATGGCAAGAAAAACCATCATTGATGCAAGGGCGAAATGAACTCATCACGGAATGAAAGCTCTTTGTTATCATTCCTCCATTAGACTGTAAGCTCCTCACAAACAAGGCGGTGCTTAATTCATCTGTGATTTCCCAATGGCTACCACCATATTTGGTAAGGATTCCTACATATTAAGCATGTATGGTATAACCTCTTTTGCAACTACTGTTGTCTTTTCCACTTTGGGGTTCAAAGCTCTCCAACTACTTGCGTTCTCTGATAAGACCACTCATACTTGTTAAGTTGGAGCCAGAGGCCTGAGCACTCACTGGTGTCACACATTGGAGTGCCAACACCATAACCTATGGAGAACACCAATAGCACCCACCTGTGAGCCAGGACTTGGGAGTGTGGATGTGGAGTGTTGCCCAAGCCTGCGTGTCCTGCTTCCAACTCTGCAGCGGAGAGGGGGGCTACATGTCTCAGGAGCAACAGGAGGCTGAGCAGTTCATTACTGACCTGAGTGGTCCCAGGGGGTTCAGAGAGGGTCTCCCCAGGACACAGACCTGGAGGCCAAGTCTCTGTGCAGTTACAAGAGGCTGGATACTCAGGCTACTTGGAAATTATCATACTACCACCTAAATATGATAAACATGCTTACCAAGGAAAAGAATTTATAAAATAGGTGGGAAAATAGCAAGCCCAAATTGTACATTTGCCCCATAATTACAACTACAGAAAAATGATGTGCATTTGGATAGGCTGAGAGGAAACCCAAAGACGTGAAAATAATTACTGTTAAGGTAGTGGTATCATGGGTGAATTCTTCTAAATTTATTTCTTAGAATCTTTTAAAGTTGATACAGTAATGAATCAAAAATAAATGACCTTCCATCTCCAAGCAGGCTTTTTTGAAGGAAAGAAATAAATGGTCATGTCTAGACTCTAAGGAAATAGACCCTAATCCACCACTATGGTTTGGAGGGAAAAGCTTTCTTAGATTGGGATCAGAAAACCTGGATCTTGGCACCGGCTCAGCCAAATCCTCTAAGGTTTCAGAAGTCATTTAACCTAAACCTCTCTGTGAAATCCAGCAAAAGGATTTAGGATAGAATTCTTTTTTTAAGATTTTATTTTTTTAAGTAATTTCTACACCCAACGTGGGGCTCAAACTCACAAACCCAAGATCAAGGGTCTCACGGTCCACCTACTGAGCCAACCTGATGCCCCTAGGACAGAATTCTTAAACACTCTCCTGGGCGTTCTATAATGCAGTCGGTCCTACTTTTTTACATGTAGCGTATCATTATAAAGTCCCATGAATGAACTTTTACCAAACACATCAGAACTCAAAACATGGGAGAGAATCATTGTGGCCCCCTTCAGACCAGTTCTATTTATCCCTGCAAAGAGCCACCTCCTCTTTGTCCTCCAAAGCCTGTTCTATATGATAGTTCACATCTTCAGTTGGGCCCATTTTTCTCTCCTTTGAGGCAGAATGTAACTTCCAGAAACAGCTGAGAGGGCCTTGGTATGAAATCTGGTGAGTAATACAGGTGATGAGGCTGAACACTAACATTCTAGCTCATAAAGGAAGTAAGAAAAATAGATTTTCTTAAACGGCCATTCAGAAGTGCTCTGTACATACATTAATGACATTGTTCCCCGATGACAACTCCAAAGGGGGGCCTGACTTCACTGGGAGGTACAGTTGCAGGTTCCAAGGCTTGTCAAAACTAATACTTCTATTTTAGGGAGCACTCTTGATTAGTTCTGCTTCTCTCAAGTGTGGCTGTCATAAAGACAGGTAAAAAAAAAACAAAAAACTTTGCTAGGATGCCCCAAAACCTTTTGTCTCTGCCAAAATAAATGTGAGGTTGAAATTCAAAACACAATTTGTTTACCATTATTATAGAATGTGCTTGTAAGGCCAAGATGTTTATTTTTAATACCTTTGGCATTTAACCTATAACCCGTTATTGCTCTGTAAATATTTAAGTCCCAGCAAGGTAAAAAAAAAAAAAATTAAAAACTCACCACTTTAATCACGTATTGATGAAAACATAATTGTTGCATCTTTGTAAAAAAAATAATGGATGACTCATACTTGGAAAATCATGACTGTACATAATTTCTACATATTCCATAATGAAGCTCATAAAACTTTGCATTTGTATACAGGGTTCAAAATATTTCTGCTTTTTGAAACTGATGAAGAAAGCTTTCACAAGTTCTTACCAAGTAATGAGACCCAATCCCTTCTCATTAGGAGAGGCAAAGTACTGCATGTTCTCTCTTTTATTTAGTCTCACATGAGCTCATGACATTAACACTGAATACAGGAGCAAAAAGTCAGATTCCAAGTCATATTTACCAAAATGCTCATTATCTAGCCCCAATAAGAACCCCTGAGACAGACCTCAAATTCATGAGATTCAACTGGGAAAGGGGTAATAACAGAGGTCCAGCATGCAGTATAGGGGAGGGGGGCATTTTCACCCAAAGAGGGGGGTGATGGGTTAAGAAAGAGAAATTCAATTTACAGCCTCACCACTCACACAACTTATATACCTACACTGGTGTTTTAGATAGCTCTGAATCTGGATGCAGATTTTCCCTGTTGATAGCTTGGAGGTTCCATGTGCTAAAAATACCAGGCAACTCCCTCTCTTAAGGGAAACCCAGTGGGAAGGTGTGGATGTATCAATAAAACACCATTACTGGTATATAACTAAAGCTTAGACATTCCTGGTGAGCGAATGGAAGTGGTTCTCAGGGATACCACTCTGAGATTTACAATAGAGGGGCTGCAAACAGCTGACCTGCAGGTGTTCAGCCTCTCAGCAATGACCAGAACACTTTAAAAATTAGCAGGTCCGGCGTTAACAATTTGGATTTCCAGCTTCCCTTGAATTATGTAATATGGGGGCGCCTGGGTGGCTCAGTCGTTAGGCGTCTGCCTTCGGCTCAGGTCATGATCCTGGGGTCCTGGGATCGAGCCCTGCATCCGGCTCCCTGCTCGGCAGGAAGCCTGCTTCTCCCTCTCCCACTCCCCCTGCTTGTGTTCCCTCTCTCGCTATGTCTCTGTCAAATAAATAAATAAAATCTTTAAAAAAAAAAAGAAATATGTAATATGGTCGGTGCAACCATGGTAATACAGTAGATATAACTAACCATGGCTTAAGGTCAAGTAAGGGTGCCTGTTTATTAATTTATTTTTTTTTAAGATTTTATTTATTTATTTGACAGACAGAGAGACAGCTAGAGAGGGAACACAAGCAGGGGGAGCGGGAGAGGGAGAAGCAGGCTTCCTACCCAGCAGGGAGCCCGATGCGGGGCTCCATCCCAGGACCCTGAGATCATGACCTGAGCGGAAGGCAGACGCTTAACGACTGAGCCACCCAGGCGCCCCAAGGATGCCTTTTTAGAGGGGCATATTTACTCCCTAGGGGCCAGCCTCACCCCCATCAAAAATTGTAACCTGTAGATATTTGAGTTTGCAACCACTGATAAAGCTGAAATACCCAGCAAGAGTGTGGGGGAGGCGGCCTTCACCTTCCGCAACTGTCTCCTTCCTCCACTCCTCGTTCCTCTCCACTGGCTTTCCCTTTGTGCCCTGCGCCCACCAAACTTTTCCCATGAGGCTGGACAACTCACACTGGGCCCTAGATGGTGTCGTGAACTCCAGATCTTTCCCTAACCCCACTGCGTCCATCAAAACTTTTCTGGGGGTCCCTGGCTGGCTCTGATCAAGACAGCGACTCTTGATTTCGGGATTATAAATTTGAGCCCTATGCTGGGTGTAGAGATTACTTAAAAATAAAATCTTAGGGATGCCTGGGTGGGTTAGTCGTTAAGCGTCTGCCTTTGGTTCAGGTCATGATCCCAGGGTCCTGGGATGGAGCCCCACATCAGACTCCCTGCTCGGCAGGAAGCCTGCTTCTCCCTCTCCCACTCCCCCTGCTTGTGTTCCCTTTCTCGCTGTGTCTCTCTGTCAAATAAATACATAAAATCTTTAAAAAATAATAATAAAATAAAATAAAAAGAAAATCTTAAAAGAAAAACAAAAAACTTTTCTGTACTTCAACCCAATTTTTTGTTTTGTTTCGATTTTGTATTATGTCTTTTTGGCCAGGAAACTATTAGCAAATCTGATAAACTGATCAGGGGGAATGGACTAGGTTACCTTCCCAGAAAACATATTTGAAATGGATTCCAGGCTTTCTAAATACATGCCCTGCCTTCACCCAAAAGAACTTACCTTGTAGTCAGCTATCTGACTGATGCCTAAGTTCCTAAGTCTATTCCCGTGTATTTTTTATAACATCTGCAATTTACTCATAAGTAATATGTGTAAGTGAGGAAAAAGGGATGTATCCTGACCACAGTCTGAGGGGATGGCCAATTCAGATTTACTTAAATATTTTAGTATATTTAAGTTCAGAGGAGGCCTATGAATAATAATTTCTGTATTCAAAGTAGATAGCAGAGCTACAGACATGGGCTCCAGCCCATTAGACCGCCCAAACTGTCACAGCCACAAAGAAAAACGTCCTTTGTAAATGATAAGGCCAGATGCTACAAAGGAAATCTTAGTAGGGTATGATCCTTAATTAAAGACAAAGGAGACTGTTGTACCGTCGTAACCAAGGTACACTAAATTATAAAGACATGCAGAGATTTTTTTGTTTTTCAGTTCTTCAAGTTTCCTACAGAAAAAGGTACAAAGTAATATTGCCTGGTAGTGTTGTTACTTCTCCAAAGATGGAGAAAAGTGTTCCAGGGCGAACTTTCAGGAAAAAGCTAGAAGGTGAACTGTAAACTGGATACTGTGCTCATGAATCAGAAAATGACAATATTCCTTATGAGTCACAACTGAATGAGTCTTGGTGGCTGTGGGGACGGGTGGAGAGGCTTCCTCACGTGCTACCAGACTTCCTAAAAGATCACACACACAAACACGCAAACAACAGAACAGGTGCTCTCCCTACCTCCCAGTCAAGGGCCGGAGGAATTATATTCTCCAGGCTAACGCTCAGCCACACCCACTGAAGGCAATGCCCCTTCTCTTCCTGTTCTAAGCAGCTGAAGGATGCAGCTGGGCAGACCCAGACAGATGTGAAACACAAAATGAAGTCTCATTTGGCTTGAAAGCATCTTATAAAAACAGTAACATTATTACTGAGGTTTCTATTTAAGATGGGTGATGCTCTGTTCTCAGACCTCACATAACCAATGAACAATTTCTCAAGCCAGTGAAGAAATGATTCATTTCATTTTTGCAGGTTACTCTACACCTAGTCGATTGAACGATGGCACATCTCCGATTTCAGGACAGCAGGTGTTTCAACTTTTTTCTGATGCCTTGAGAGTCTCCTGGACGCCCACATCAGGGCCGCCTATGCTGCTGGCAGGGAACCCATCAACAGGTAAGTCACTCCCTGTCCTTCCACAGACACACTACACAACTCTGGAAACAATTCTCTTCCTTAGGACATGCATCCTCTGCACCCATTTGATCAACCATCTTCTTCAAAAGTAATGCAGCAGAACTGAGTGTGGAGATTCCAGGGTCTCCAGAAAAGGTATGGTAGCTACTTGGTCCTGCATCCAGCAAGAAAAATGAATTAACTAAGGGAAAGTTAATTTTCCCAAGGTAGCACTTGAGTATTTGAATTCAGTTAAGTTTTTTTAAGCCCTTGACATAAACACATTGATTTTTTTCTTTTTTCTTTTATAGAAATATTGAACCACGGAAAATAATTATAGCAATTCCAAAGTACTAGGACTATCACATTGCTCAAATTCAAGTGGCCAATTAGGTAGTGGCCCAATTAGGTAGCTCCTCCACCCAACCACACACTCAGTATAAGTAAATGGTTCTCTTACAGGGGTTCCAAAAATAACGTAGGTTAGACTGATTTCTTAAAACCTGAAACTTAAAGAGGAAATTTATTTACAGATCAAGTGTCCTCTTAGGGAGAAGCAGAGGTGACACAATTTTGGATTACGTAAAAAGCAAAAGCTTCTGTCAAAGATGACCTTTTAAAGACTGTTTTGTTTTTAAGCATTCTTTTGAATAAACACATCACTGAGTCTAGAGCTGCTTTCGAGTTTTGTATGTACGTTCGGATGGGCCTTTGCTACCTTTCTCAGGCTGGTCATGCGGGATAGATTTTTAAACTGGTGTTGTACTAGTTATCGTTTTGACTTAACTCCACATTCACGGTCATTAAAACGGAACAAAACAAACCAGAAGAGGATCAGGTCATCCACCCAAGCAGGGTTCTTTGAAAAGAAGCAAGTGTCGAAAATATTAAGCCTTGTAGTAGAACTTTTTTTTTTCTTTCTTTCTCGGATGGACTGTCAATCTCTTCAAAATCGAGTCCTTGCCTTTGTGCTTCGGGAAGAGACGCACACCACACCAAGACCCGGGGGATGCGGTTCAGGTAAATGGGGGGGCGGAGTGGCTATTGGGGGCGGGTAGAGGAAAAGTCAGAACCGAGTCAGAGAAAAAGTCAGCCACTTCCATGTATTCCCAAAGTGCCAAAGGAAAAAGAACAAAACACTCGACTTCCTCCCGTGCGACCCGTTCGCGGTACACCCGAAAAGCCCCAGTCACCTCGCCCTCGGGGAAGCGGTGGGGGTGGGCGAGGGGTGGGGGTGTTTACTCGGCCTCTCCGGCGCAAAGACCCAACGGGCGGGCCGGCGCCCAGAGAAGTCCCGGCCCGCGAGGCTGCCGGCGGCGCCCGGCCTCTTTCGCTCTCAGCCGCCCGCCCAGCGCCAGGTGCTCGCCCTACCTGGCGCCCCAGCCGGCCTTTGTGCGGCCGCTCCGCCCCCGCCGGCGTGCGGCTGCCAGGCGGGACAGCTGCGGGCGGCGCAGGGGGGCGGGGAGGCAGCCGGCGCCCGTGCCCGCCGGCGGGGAGGGGAGCGCGGGGCGCGCAGGGGAGGGGGCGCGGCGAGCCGGCTGCCGCGCCGCGGAGCCGCGATCCCCGCCGCGGCGGGCGGGACCGCAGGGGCACCGGGGCTGCTCCACCGTCCCGGCAGGAAGAGAGGGGTCCCCTCCGAGGGCCGCGCCCCCGAGCGCAGAGCTGCCCACACGCTGGCTTCCGACAGCTGGCAGCCTTAGCAACCCGGCCACAAAAAAAGTTTCGCGGCGCCGAGAGCGACTTGAAAGAAAGTTTTCCTTGGCCCCTCACGCCCTCTCCCCCAGCCAGGGTTTACGGAAAGCGGCGGGCAGTCAGAGCTCGCGACGTGACGACTCCCGCGTCCACCTTCTCCACCCCTGGCCTGGACTGCGCGCCCAAGGTGGGTGCCCCGCGCCGGCGCTTCCTGCCCCATCCCAGGCTCAGGCGTCCCGGGACGCCGCGCGGCCAACTCACCATGGTGACTCGCGCCGCGGTCGCGCCTCTGCCCGGTCCGGCTGCCGGGGAGCTGGGGCTGGAACGCAGGCTCCTGGGCGAACTTCAAAAAGTTGGTCCCCTTCGCCAAAAACAGGCTCTCGACACCCAAGCACTCACAGGAGCCAATGGGAACCCTGGAGGGACTCCATCCAGGCGGGATCGGCGGCGCTAGGTGAGGGCGAGTAGGAGGCCACTTAGCAGGCGGGGCACATGCTGCCGAAGGCAGGGGTCCCCTCGGACCAGGCACTCGCCGCCCGCCTAGGTGAGTGCGATGCTCTCCGTGCGTCTGCCTAGCTGCCCAAGCTCGCTCCTTCTTTCTTCGGCCACTGACTCTGTACTCCTCCGGCAGAGCCTCGGCTCGGGCTGGGCAATCTGTCCATAAATGGAGAATTCAGCTCAGGCCTGACCAATCAGGGTTTGTTTTCACAGCGTCACTCCTCAGGGAAACCGTGGTAGCCAACAAGCTTGGGGCTGCTCGAGTTTCCAAAGACCTCTGGATCCTGTAGTCCTCCACGCTAGCTTCCAAAGAGCGCTGCTGTCCCGGCTCGCTCCCGGGTGCAAGACCTCAACTGTTGGAGCAAAACCCTCCGTGAAAGAGAGGTAAGCCTCTCTCTCTCTCTCTCTCTCTCTTTTTTTTTTAACGCGAAAATTACAGTAGGTGTGGCTTCCAAACTGAAGTGGTTTGATTTTCCCATAACTTTTTTTTTTAAGAAGGAAATATTTTATCAGCATAAAAGATCAGAGTCGTGGCAGCCGCCCAAAGGAAATCCTTTTTCTTTCCAACGTCTGGATTGTGAGGAAAGTCAAAAATATCATTTCCCCTACCCCTCCTTTTACCTGAACTTCCTTAGAAAACAAAGGAAGGCTTTTTTTTCCCCCTCTGTCCCTCTCTTTTGGACTTTTGAGTGGTGGAGAAGTTGCAGTGCAGTGAGCAGAGGGACAGAGGAAAGATGGGGGGGCGGGGGAAGCACCATCCAACCTTAGTCAACCCTAGCCATTGCAAATACTTACCAGTACAACCCTAACTGCAAAGGTGAGTTATTCCAGAATGTGGAGTTTTAAGGCATCGGGTGGGCAGTGAGGAGATTGGAGGTGGGGGAAGAATCCTGAAATAAGGTAGAGAGTCTGGTTTTATTGTTTTAAGAGTTCAAAAGGTAACCTTGGTGGGTTACAACAGGACTGTCCTCCCAGGATCTGTGGTAGGTAAGAGTTGAAAACTTCTGACCTAACAGACACATGAAAAAGTGCTCAACATCGCTCGGCATCAGGGAAATCCAAATCAAAACCTCAATGAGATACCACCTCACACCAGTCAGAATGGCTAAAATTAACACGTCAGAAAACGACAGATGTTGGCGGGGATGCGGAGAAAGGGGAACCCTCCTACACTGTTGGTGGGAATGCAAGCTGGTGCAGCCACTCTGGAAAACAGTATGGAGTTTCCTCAAAAAGTTGAAAATAGAGCTACCCTACGATCCAGCAATTGCACTACTGGGTATTTACCCCAAAGATACAAATGTAGGGATCCGAAGGGGTATGTGCACACCAATGTTTATAGCAGCAATGTCCACAAGAGCCAAACTGTGGAAAGAGCCAAGATGTCCATCGACAGATGAATGGATAAAGAAGTGGTATATATACACAATGGAATACTATGCAGCCATCAAAAGGAATGAGATCTAGCCATTTACAACGACGTGGATGGAACTGGAGGGTGTTATGCTGAGTGAAATAAGTCAATCAGAGAAAGACATGTATCATATGACCTCAATGATATGAGGAATTCTTAATCTCAGGAAACAAACTGAGGGTTGCTGGAGTGGGGGTGGGGTGGGAGGGATGGGGTGGCTGGGTGATAGACACTGGGGAGGGTATGTGCTATGGTGAGCACTGTGAATTGTACAAGACTTGAATCACAGATCTGTACTTCTGAAACAAATAATGGAATATATGTTAAGAAAAAAAAAGAAGAAGATAGCAGAAGGGGAAGAATGAAGGGGGGGAAATCGGACGGGGAGACGAACCATGAGAGACGATGGACTCTGAAAAACAAACTGAGGGTTCTAGAGGGGAGGGGGGTGAGGGGATGGGTTAGCCTGGTGATGGGTATTAAAGAGGGCACGTTCTGCGTGGAGCACTGGGTTTTATGCACAAACAATGAATCATGGCACACTACATCAAAAACTAATGATGTAATGTATGGTGATTAACATAACAATAAAAAAATTTAAAGAAAACTTCTGGCCTAGGAGAAAGTATGAAGCATAATGATTTACTGTGATTTACTTTATGAACTTTGGTGGTAGACCTTCACTTGATGCTAGAGTTGGTATGCATGTTAAAAATCATCTTGCTTGGAATGGGTAAACAAAATGTGCTATATCTATACAATGGAATACTATTCAGCCTTTAAAAAGAAAAGAAGTGCTCACACGGGCCACAACATGAACAGACCTTGGACACATTATGTTAAACGAAAGAAGCCAGGCACAAAGACCACATATTATATGATTCCATTTACATAAGAGTAAAAATAGGGAAATCTATAGGGGAAAGTAAATTAGTGATTGCCAGGGGCTGGGAGGAGAGGAGGTTGGGAGTAATTACTAATGAGTTTGCGTTTTCTTATTGGGGTGATGAAAATATTCTGGAATTAGATAGTGTTGATGGTTGTACAACTTTGTGAATATGCGGAAAGTCACTGAATTATACATTTTAGAAGGGTATGTAAATTGTACCTCCATTTTAAAAATTGAAAGACACAATCATGTTGACTAAATTCTTCTAGTAATCATCCACACAGTCAGGCAATAGATATGATTGAATGCCTACTATAGGTAAGCACAGCAGCTCTGAGCACAATGGTTTCTTGCCTCACCAAGCTTACAATTTTAGAAGGAGCAAGACAGAAGATAATTTTTTTTAAAGATTTTATTTATTTATTTGAGAGAGCACAAAAGCAAGAGAGATGGGGAAGCAGACTCACCGCTGAGCAGAGAGCCCGACACGGGACTTGATCCCAGGACCCTGAGACCATGACCAGAGCTGAAGGCAGATGCTTAACCGATTGAGCTGCCCAGGCGCCCCAGAAGATAATTTTAAAACATAAATAACTATAGGAAAGGTACAAATATAATGAGAAGTGACAGTGGTTTTGTGCAAGGAACTGCTGTACTGGGAGCTACAGTTTAGGTTAGAGAATTCATCTGGCAGCAATCTGTAGCATGAACTGGACAGGAAACAGGACATATCTGTCGAGCACTCACTCTGTACTAGGCACTGGGGAGGTACAAACAGACAGGACCCACCAAATTCCCAGGGAAACTGATTCCATGTTTCAGAGGCATGCCAGAAAATAATCAGGTATCTTAGGAACTAATGAACAGAGATTACCAAAAGGAATATTGGAGCTTACCAGTTATACAAGAAGCACTGCTTATGTTGTAAATGACATGTTACCTAAGCCACCATCCCATCCACAGTCATCCCTGATTAGTAGTTGGATTGACATGGGCTTCCAGGGAGACAGGCAAAGATTTGGTTGTTTTCCCTGGTAAACCAGGGATACAATGAGACACTGAAAAATCTTTCAATAATCCAACAACAATTTATCAATCTTGACACTAAATGTTGTTTTTATTAACATTTGAGGTTTTTTTAAATGCTTACTTTTTTTTTTTTTAAGTAGGCTCCACACCCAGCATGGAGCCCAACACAGAGCTTGAACTCACAACCCTGAGATCAACACCTGACCTGAGATCAAGAGTCCAATGCTTAACCGACTGAGCCACCCAGGCACCCCTAACTGCCCTAATAATCTCTTTCTAGTTTTAAGAGGTAATTCCAATAGGTGGAACTCTGATGAAGATATATGCTTGTGTTCATTTTTCATGATTTTGTAATATGATTCTTTTCCAGATTGAAATATAAATATATAAATATATATATATATATAAATTTGTATGGTGGAGTGCCTGGGTAGCTCAGTCAGTTAAGCATCCGAGTCTTGATCTCAGCTCAGGTCTTGATCTCAGGGTCATGAGTTCAAGCCCTGTGTTGGGCTCCATCCTGGGCATGGAACCAACTTAAAAAAAAATTGCGTGTCTAAGCAGTACTTAGATTATAAGATTTAGTGGCACATAAAGGTGAATTTGAAGTCGGGCTTTTTCACTTAACTAGTTGTGAGGTCGTAATTTTTCTGTGCTTCAGTTCCTTTATCTGTAAAATACATTGATGTGCGTATGAAATGAAATACCTGTAAAGATGGCCAACAAATATTCGTTCCTTTCTTCTGCCACCTGCCATGTGTTCTAGGTCAGGGATTCAGGCCTAGGTCCCTGGGTAGATCAGACAGATTGCGGCCGTCTGAATTATATGCCAAGTCGTGGGGGCTTCTGTGTGTGCCCTTTCCTTCAGGGAGAGTTAATAGCTTTCATCAAATTCTCAAAGATGTCGTTAACTGCCAAAACATTATTAAGACCCACAGCTCTTGATCACATTAGTTATGGCTTCCTGGATCTTTGTCTTTGTGTTTTTCTTGAGGTATAGGGATTAGAACTGAGTCCAATACTGTAAGGGCAGAGCTTGGATTCTCAAAGCAGAACCCATAATTCACATTTTCAACATAGAATATAGAGTATGAGCGTGTGATAGAGCCTATCATTTCACAAAAAATCCCTTCAAGCCCTGCCCTGCTCCTTCCCCATCTTAGGAAGATAAATTGTCAGTTTTATGCCCTGGTTTATGTGGGAGAGTCCTGGTTTATGCCTTTATCTCAGTGAAATTATTAATGGAACCCCTCTTGCATTCCCCAAACGGCCTGATAATTTGAATGATCGATTATGGTCTCCCTAAACTTTTGGCCAAATTGCAGCCGCCCCCCAAAAATTCTCGCTTTATAAAGCTTTCCCAATTTTTTTGATTTACACCTATTTTTGAGAGGACTCATCAATATCGA
Organism: Eumetopias jubatus; assembly: GCF_037043125.1. Lineage (NCBI taxonomy): Eukaryota > Metazoa > Chordata > Mammalia > Carnivora > Otariidae > Eumetopias > Eumetopias jubatus. Next base: position 99,880,158 of record NW_028274813.1, read on the forward strand.
TATATTACCCTATATTCTTCGTTATTCGAGCTCATAGCAATGAAATGAAAACAACTTTTAAAACTGTAAAACTCATTATAGACACATGATGGAGCTAGTCAGATGAGACTCTACACATATGTGGGCATGATTAAAAATGCAGTTTTATCTGGGCTTGAATGAAAAGGAACAAAGAAAAAAATCCAAATGGAGACAAAGCACGATTCCGTATGAATCTAGCAGTGAAAACAGTCACTGCTTATATATTTTGGAAAACAATCAGTAAAAAGATAAAATAAGTCAATGAAACTAGTTTCCATGTCAGTACCATAAGAGAACATCAGAATGCATTCACAACAATACAATTAAAGAAAAATTTATTAATGGGAAAATTAGGCCAGAAATCTTTACCAAAGCACTAGTGAAAGAGATGCTTATATCACATTGATGTGGGATGTCCTGGGCACTCACTATTTCTACCATAACAGGTATTTATTAGGTTCAGTAGGTATTAGCTCTGAGCTAAGTGCTTACCATATAATATCTTATCTAGTCTTCCATACAACCGTATTAACTTCATTTGCAATTAAGAAACTAAGCTGAGCTTTGCAATTCCCATAAAGAAGAGTGGCAAGACGAAGGGCCATTCTGCCACCAACAAGGTGACCAGAGAATACACCATCACTGTTCACAAGTG